>NC_054560.1:9452030-9477030 GCF_017654505.1 Polyodon spathula
CTGTGTCCAGGATTGTATTAATGAAAGTTAACATTTGATTTGGCAATGTGTGGTTATTAAAAAAAAAAGTCATACACTGCCCAGCTGCTGCTATTTCAACAGTAGCCACACAAATAGCAGAATGTTATAATTAAAAACACACAAATCACATGAATCACTGTGTTGTTTTCTTTCCTGAACCAATTGAGTATTCACACAAATTATTGAACAATCCACGTTTCCTGTACAATTCTAGGGTGCATTGGATTTACTTACACTATTCTGGAATGGGTCAGAACCATTAGAACTGATGAATGGTTAAATGAAAGCCAACAGGAACCCTATTTCCTATAGCTGAGGGATCACACGGCTACTTTTTTCAGTAACAGTGGCTTGAAACCTCGCTCTAGGAGGCCGTGAGACCTAGTTTGAGGCAGCTTTGCTGAATCAAACCCAAGTGTGCCACCAAATTATGTCTCCTGAAAGCACGCCGCGGCTTGGTGTTCCCTCAGCTTGACTGTGTGGAGATGTGCAGATCGGAACAGCTAGATTCCGGTTCGGTTTGCTCACCTCGACCTTTCTCCTCTTCTTGTTCTTCCTGCGTTCAGGCTCACCCTCCTTCTGCTCCATTTCCTCCGCGACTCTCTTCGTCTTTCGCTTTTTCTTGCTCTTGATTTCCACAACCTCGGATTCGGGTTTGGTCATTTTACTCTTCGTCATTGTTGCAACAACAGATGTTGTGGGTTCCTGCATGGCATGATAAAGTCGGTACATTACACGTTTATATCACATCCATAAACCTAATCGTAAAACTGATCACGGCTGTGAGCACACATCCTAAATCAACCTTAGCTATTATCACAACAATATAAAGAATTATGATTGTTTTTCTTCCAATTTATTAGCTTCTTAATGCCAAAGGTTTGCATCCAAATGAGTTAGGAGCACGACCAACAACATCGCAAAGCTCCGGACTAGCGGTTTACTTCACCTCTTTCTGCAGCTCAGAACTGAACCCCCCTTTCTGTTGACAAACCCAGACACAGTTTATGTCTGTCCAAACAGTCAATAGTAAAAAAGCATCTACTCGTATGCGTTAAAATCATAGATATAGTGTCTCAAAATGTTTACATTGCAGAGTATTCTCTACTTACACGACTACAGATCAAAAGCGCTCCCAACCAAGACACTCACTTCCGCCAACTAACCCGCGTGTGTTACAAACCCACGTGCCGCGCCATCCTGTCCCTCCCCTCGTCCCTATTGGTTCAAAAACTATCAAAGCATCATTGCCATTGGGTTACCTCCTGCCAATCAGCACCATCTGACCTCGGTAAGACTCGCGTGTGCCGAGTGTGTTGCAAGATCTCGCGATGTGAAACCATGGTAACAGGAGATGCGTGTTTTTTCCACAGATCCCGAATCACTCTTAGCTGGTAAACAAACGACGGGGTTTAGCGACCAAAACTAATATTGCTTTTTATTACTCAGTGCGTTCGCAGTAATTCACCCTGTCTTTTAGGTACCTGCTCGTATTATTATTTTTGTTTGTAACCTTTCTTACACCCCCTCCCCAGGAATTCTGTTATAGTTTAACTATGGAGCTGTATCCAGCAGGTCGAGAGACAATGCCGGTGGATATCACTGTTCTGCGAGGCAAAAATCTGGTAAGAATTATTTAAACAGTTATTATTATTATTATTATTATTATTATTATTATTATTATTAGCTAGTCACCAAATTCCCTTTTTTTTAAGTTTTCAAAATTTTCAATGAAAGTTACAAATGCTGTCAATTTATAGAGATTATTATTGACAACAATCCTATAACACTAAATGCAATGATATTCAGTGCGATCTACTACGTGCTGTAATTACACAGTGTAATCTTAAATTCTCCCATTTAATTTAAGCAGATGTTACTACCAGTAGGGTTTTTACTGGCACTAAGGCAGCTGATTCCGCTGCTGCCAGTGGCAGTAGCAGCACAAAATAAATTCTTAATATAACCAGTTTCACATTCTGTAAACTTAACCTTGTTTCTGTCTTCTGTTGCAGAAAGGCTCAAAAGCAGAATCCTTGCTGAATGTCCGTGTCGAGTTCAACGCTGCGGTGCTGGGGGACTCCCCGAAGCTTGAGCAGTCGGCGGAACAGGGCGTGGAGTTCAACTTCACCTGCAGGTTCGACTGCTCAGAGGGGCTCAACACGTTGGATGACCTGGCACACAAGCCCGTCATCTGTGAGTATACACAGTGCCTCTTTGGGGTTGAAAGGATCGTGCCTTGACTTGACAGCTGTGACAGGCCAGATAACCCCCCCTCTTTAAACACAGTCCTTTGCTCTCTTCCACCACCTCCAGTGACCCTCGTTGAAATCCTGCCGAAGGAGAAGAAGCAGAAGGAAGAGAAGACGATTATTTTGGGCCAGGCTGTTGTGGATCTGCTGCCTCTGTTGCAGGGTGGGTGCAGAATGCATGGGAGCCGGGTGGTTTACAAACCTAGTACTAGTCTATATATCCCTTGACAGCACAGCACCTACAATCACAGCATGCTAGTGAATGAATGTTTTACTGTTCTTTTTTTTTTTCCCCTGCTCTGTTTTTCGAGCTGTAGGTCAACATACATTCACAACCACTGTCACCCTGCACCCGGCTCCAGGCTCCCCAACTGAAACCGGCACAGCTGAAGGGAGCAAGGTAAGGGACCTGAGGGATCACATTTACTGACTTATAAACGCTAATACTGGGGAGGGACAGGCTAGCCTGTTCTGCATAGACCCAAATCCAATACTTGGTTTGACTTTGATAGCCAAGTTGTGGTGTGGTTTTGTGATGTAGACTACTATTCACTGAGGGTTTCATTGAGATCAGTTTGAACCCAGACCACTTGAGGTGAAAGGCTAGTGCATTAAGCCACTGCTCCACAATGCCCTGGAATTGGTTCTGTGGGATTGTGGGTGGGTTATGCATTAGTGAACTGAACATTGTGGACCATGCATTTTCTTATATCAGGTTAATGTATGTGCTGTGCCCCTCACAGCCTATCCTGGAGGTAGCTGTGTCAGTCCCGGACACCCTGCTGTCAGATGCCCAGCTCGCCGACTCCAACCTGTTCAGGGTTTCTGTGGAAACGGCGTACTCTGTCCCCGAAGTGTGGAGCATGACGGGGCCGCAGTTCAGCTACATGGCCTGTCTGCAGGTGCCAGTCTCGCTCGAGGTAGAGTCTCACTCCAAACAGCTTCGCCGTTCTTAATAAATACATCCCACGAGTTATCTGATGTGTTTTATTACACTAAAAACTTTTCTTTCCCATAGAAAGAGCAGCTGCTGTTCTTCCCCAACGGAGCCCTGAAGCCAGGGGGAGAGAGAGAGCCTGTGCCCAGGCCGAAGAAGTGGACGAGCGGGTCGATCCTGGCACCAGGGGCCCAATACATCCCTGCCTCCTTCATCGAGGGGGGGCCAGCTGAGGGAGAGGACGGGGAGCTGTCTGGCCCTGAGGTAACCAGTGATTGAAGGGAGAGTGCATCAGTATTTGAAATATCTCCTTGTGCTTTATTAGCTCAGCAGGAGTTTGGGGTGGTGGGTTGGTCCCTCACTGTGTGTGCTCTATGCTGGGTTGCAGTACAGGGAGTTCCGTGCAGAGGCAGAGAGCACCAAGAAGAGGGTGAGCTGGGATACTGAGAGACGCTTCTTCATGGAACCCGCTAGCCAGGCCTGGTAAGCTGCACCCTTTTTCATTGGAAAGGTTTTTATAGATTGCTGGTGGACTGAGCAACACAGAGCACGAGGTTCACATTTTACTGAAAACAAACAAACAAACACACAATCATCCTGTACAATATAAAAATAAAAAAAATAAAATATATTTAAGAATATAAGTAAAAAATAAAATATATATATAAGAATATAGGATGCTTTCCATTACTGGTGCATGAAATCCTGAAATTAAATTACAATTTAAAGTACACAGCATCCATAACTCTAAGAAACTTGGTCTATGAGGAAATAATGCACAATGCTGATTATTATTATTATTATTATGCAACTAAATTTCTAAAATTGCCAGTAATCGGTGTTGCTGAAGTGCTGCCCATTTTTCGGAGTAATTACAAGTCAGTACAAGGTTGCCTCTCTCCTGTGTCGCTCTGCTCTACACAGCCTGGTGAAGCGGGTTTCAGACTGTCGCTACTGGCCAGTGGAGTTCATGAGGACTCCCTTGGCGACCACCACCAAGGGGAAGGCAGCCAAGGTGAGAGTTGTTTTTCTTCAGTTACCAGTGTGTCTGCATTCAGAGGGACCCTCATCATTGCATTAGTATGCAATCTGGAATGTTTACAGCGTCTGGGAGAGCTGGGAGAGTGTGATAGAAGTGTGGTGAAGACTGATACAAAGTGAAGGCTGTTACAATGGTTACCATGTACAGACAGTAAGTAAACAAAATACATGTGTCATTCCATATCTATACAGAAGATGAATTGAGGTATTGAAAGCAAAGGCAAGTTGTTTTTATCAATTTTTTTTTTAAAACAGTATTATTGTTTTAATGTCTTTAAGTCTAGGCTAATCTATTACAATTGGAGTATCCAAAAAATAATGTGGATGAATAGGGGGTTATTCTTGACAGATCTGTAGTGTTGTATTTAAACTGGGTTTTTGTAAACAAACACCTGGAAAGTGCTAAGGACTGCAGGTTGTGTTCCATGTTATAAATGGAAGATGTATCTAATAGACTGATGGTCGTCCCCTGGTATTGCTCCCTGTGCAGGGGGACGAGGACGTTCCGATCTCCTTCCATGGCGTGGCCTACGTGGACATGGCGCCCCTGCTGTACCCTGGGGTCAAGCGAATCCGAGGGGCCTATAACATCCTACCATTCAGTGAGATAGACCTGTACACCAAGGTGAGCTCTCCACCTGCTCCTGTAGCTTCAACACCATGCAATGCCAGCAGTGACAACCTCAGTGGAACTGCTGTGTTATTGTGGTGGGTTTGGAATATATCTTTTCTTATGGGCTTTACTTTACTATACAATGAAATAGGGTTTATATATATATATATATATATATATATATATATATATATATATACACACACACACATATATATATATATATATATATATATATATATATATATATATATATATATATATATATATATATATATATGCAGTACTGTGCAAAAGTTTTAGGCAGGTGTGAAAAAATGCTGTAAAGTAAGAATGCTTTCAAAAATAGACATGTTAATAGATTATATTTATCAATTAACTAAATGCAAAGTGAGTGAACAGAAGAAAAATCTACATCAAATCAATATTTGGTGTGACCACCCTTTGCCTTCAAAACAGCATATATATATATATATATATATATATATATATATATATATATATATATATATATATTATAAAAAAAATATATAATATATACATATATATAATATATATATATATATACACCGAGTGTACAAAACATTAGGAACACCTGCTATATCCATGAAATAGACTGATGAGGTAAATCCAGGTGAAAGCTATGATCCCTTATTGATGTAACCCTTATTGATGGAAACGAAAACACTGGACACGGGATATATATATTAGTTTAAGTAAAAAGTAAGACAGAAAACAACAGCTGGTGTCATCTGTGGACAGTGTTGATTTAATACCAGCCCCAGATTTGGAAGGCTTGTCAGTAGGATAAAGGTACAACATCAGAACTGTTTTTTCTCTGTTTTCATATGGCAGACGAAGCGACAAGGCAGCATCCTTAAAGAGTACCTCCGGCTTTCAAGCCAAATGGGCAGGGGGACGGTGTCCTCTGCCATCGGCTCCTCGCACTTCAGAGGGGCCCCTGGCAAAATCACCAAGGATGAGAAGGGGCCAAAGGATAATGCCAAAAAGGTGAGGGACCAGGCCATTAACAAAGCAGGACAGCTGCTCAGCTACTAGAAGAAAATTGGTGTTTTGGCTTACAAATGAAACACTAAGACACAGTTTTATTCAAATCTATTCTTCCTTGGCATTACATGAAACTCCTCATTTTTTGCTGCTTTATGATTCTTTGAGAAATCTCTGTAGCAGAGTAGCACGATTCATTATGAAAGCATGGTAAATAAAGGTGATGCATAGGACGATCCTGGTGAAACGCAAATTAACTGCAAGCTACTGTACTAGGAAACAGTTTTGAAATAGGACCTGTTTGCTTGTCCTGTCATTCACAGCAGTTTGGGTTTTTAATGATTTATTTTCTTCTTCTTGTTTCTTTGAGCTATCTATACAGCCGTCAGTTCAGAAACCTCAGGAGTCGGACAGCGTGGTCGAGTTTGAAACTGTAGCACCCCCAAATCCAGAAGGACAGGTGCGCACCCGTCTTTAACTCTGCAGTGTGTTTACAAACACTGGGGGAGTCTCTCTGTTCAAAAAGGCATTTAGGACGTGGAACGGATTAGCTCAATCATACACAGGAAAGATTCATTAACAAATTAGTGTCAGTGGAGTACAGGGCATGAATCAGTATGAAATGACCTTTTGAACAGTATTTTGCACATGGTTTCCATGCAGTTACCATGTAAGAGCAGGAAACACTGATAGTTATTACATTGCTGTTTATACCCCGTAATGTAAAGTAATGTGAAGAGCTAGCTGAGCATGCTCTCTGTTTGATTATGCCTGGTCTGTGCCTCAGCCTGCCTCAGGGTGTTGATGATTTGTCGTTGAACATGCCTGATCTGTTTCTCTCTCTGTGCAATGTTAGATGTACGCAGAGGCGAACTCCTACATCGTGATTGAAGTCGCTCTGGATAAACCTCTGGTGCGGAAGAGACGGCCAGAGGAACTCACCAAGAGGTAATTTCAAGCAAAGGCTTATTGGACTGACTGTCTGTATCTTAGGGTCTTAAATTTAAGCTACAATTTTTGAATGATACAAAATTACCTCTCTCTTGTTCTTATTTTGAACTTGAACAGTTTTTTTTTTTTTATATATATTTCGTTGTAGCATTTTTGATTCATTCATTCATTCATGTAGCATTTTTTGATTCAGTCTAATCTGGACTGTGTTGCATTGTCCTTTTGTTTGCTCCAGTACCAGAGATAACCCTTTTTTTAATATTATAAACTTGCAGGTGTCTAAACTGATGCTCTGAGTTTCATATCCCAGGAGTTATTATAAGCAGTACTGAAAACACCCCTGTCCAGCAGTGCTGCTTCCTTCCAGTAATCCCACTGTTACGGATTAAAGCCTGTGTCTGTGTTTCTTGCAGAGTAGCGGAGCTGATCCCTCCCAGGCCTGCTATACCACGCCGCACAGCTGGGGCAGAGAGGGTGAGTTAGGGAAATGGGTGGCAGAGAAGCCTGGTAACAGTCCAATGCCATCACCTCCTCACTTTTCACAGGCACTGAATTCATCCCTGTGGACTGACAGACAATAAGAGGACACAGAGAGCTGTGAGGGTATGGAGTGGGTTACCCAGCCATGTTGCTGATGATCATTTGGGACACTTAGCCTTGACAAGCTTTGAGATTAACTAGCTAGGAACTGTGCAAGCACCGACGGGCTGAATAACCTCCACCCATTCTTCTGTAATAAAACTCTGCTGCTGCCAGTCCTGCACTTTCTTCAGCTACTGTATGAACAATGGCCTAGGAGAGAGTCCCCCGGCGCAGCCTTTGACTGAGGTATTTGTGCCCCCAGGCGGTGAAGGATTTCCATGGGCAGGTGGCAAGTGTGGCAGGCCTGGTGCTGGAGCAGTACCAGGAGCTGTTCGGAGGGGCCCTGGCGCAGGGGGAGCTGCCCCTTGACCCCTCAGCACAGGAGGAGCGTAAGGCCAAGCTGCTGGGAGAGCTCAACTACTCAGGAAAGTACTTTGCCTTCAAGGAGCAGCTCAAGGTAGGCTAGTGTCCTGTAAAGGAGGCTCGCTTTTTAATGGAGATGAAGCCCTGTGAGCATGGGGGTGGGGAGGGGGGCTACCTGACTTGGGAGGATCGGAGGAACTGGCATCAGTCACAGCAGTGTACAGTGCTATATATTGAAAGCCACAAGGGTTTGGATCAGGTGATTTGGACAAGCGTTATTTTGGTTATTGTACATAAAGGACTCGGCTGATGAGGTTGTAGGATCTCTGCCTGTTTCGTATGTTCTGCTATGTGTAACCCCTGTGTGTGTGTGTGTGTGTGTCCAGCACTCAGTGGTAAGGATTGTGCGAGAGAAATTCCTCAAGACCACAACCTTCCCCAGCCAGGAGGAGCTGCAGGCCTTCCTGAGTCAGCTGTACATTTTCCTGGTAGATCAGATGCACATCTCACTGAACAAGGTGGGGTGCCAACGAGTCACACGGGACCTGGAGGGAGGGACACTGTGGGGAGGGGATTTAAATGTTTAGTTTCTTTCCATTTATAATTTTTTCCTTTTTTCTTTCCTTTTTATAGTTCCTTCTTTCTCTCTTTTCTTCTTTCTTAATTCCTCTTGTTTCCCAGCAGACTTTGTCGGTGGATGTTCCTGAGACAGAGACCCAGCCCTTTACAGACTGCGCTCAGCTCAAACACTTTGCCAGGGAGGCAGAGGTAAATGAGGACTACGAGCTGGCTGCCATGTACTACCAAGAGGTATGGAGGGGTGTGGGGGTCATCATCTCTCCATTTCTAAACACAGACGTTCGAGACTTGGAGACATTGCTACTGGTCTCTCATCTAGTTTTGCAACTTTAATTGGCATAAAAATCCTTAAGCATGTCCCCTCCTTGAAGTGCAAATTATTGAAGTTAAATCATTACATCTTACCCTTTGTTTTGTAACCATTACAGATTTAAAAATACATGTGTAACACTATTAATTAAGTTTTCCACGGGGGTAATCAAGTGACAGTATGGCAGTGGTGTTGATATCTCCGATTGCACCCTGTCTTTGCTAGAGACTGGCGCGGGACCGCAGTAACCCCGATCACTGGTTCGACTATGGTGCGTTCTGCCTGCTCATCTCTGATCACGCCAAGGCAGAGGACTGTTTCCACCACGCTGTGGCCATCGACCAGCGACACCTGCCCAGGTGAGCAGTGATATAGAGCGCACTGGACTCTGGAGTCTAGAGAGGAAAAGCTGCTGGACATGGATACCTGTATGTCTCTCTGATCTGACATCCACCCAACCCTTACTCTCTAGGTCTTTGGCTATCTGCCACAAAACTGTCTCTGATCCAAAGCTTCTGATCCAAAACCTTACTCTAATCTGGTACTAGCTAGTGTTACCCAGGGCAAGGTAGTCTGAGATTACCGCTAATCTGTGAAACCGGCAGTAATAATGTCTTTATTCTACTCTTTCTGACACTCTCTCTAAAGGTACTGTGATATAAGACTGCTATAGATCTGAACTCCAGGGATAGAAATAAGCAGTTTAATTTATTCCTGGTTTTACAACTTGTTAACGATACACACTGTGGCTAATCACGTTTGTATTAAAATGTGGAACGGATGAAACTGCTATGCAGCAGGAGTCTTCTTTCCACCCCTGGAGCTCACCTGGCTGTGTGTCCCTGCAGCCTGCTGCTCTGTGGGGTCCTGGCTGAGATGCAAGGCTGCTTTGCGGATGCTGAGACTTTCTTTGAGAGCGGGACCCGTGTGGAGCCGAGTAATGTCCTGGCCTGGACTATGTTAGGTAGGATGAGGGGGGCAGGGGGCAATAAAGAAACCCTTATAGAAGATCATGCGGCTTCGGACCCTTATAGATGTTTTAAGTGTAAACAAGCATAGGGAAGGAATGGTAAAGCATCACGAAGCACAGAGGGGTATGTTACAGCATAATATTAACATAAAAGTGTAAGTGTCAGAAATATTTATTTTCTCTAAAGCGTTGTCAGTATAACTAAAATACAGTAGCAGGGCCACTATTTATGATTACTATTTTGTTCCACAATTATTGCGATAGGAATGCAAGACAACCAAGTAACACAGCACTGTACCATCACTGAAGTTCTGTAATCATTATAGTTCTATAAATATACGTGCAATACTATTACATTTTCAAATAAATAAATAAATAAAGCAGACCGTTTTATTAACATCATGGGTGGTTAATTTAATATCCTTTATATCCGGGTGATTTGAACCTGGGAAGTTGATGTAAAAGTAGTATGTGCGCTGGCAGTGAGCGGTTCTGTCCTTGTTCGGATCTCTCCAGGGCTGTACAACGAGGCGCAGGGGAATGAGATCTGGGCAGAGATGGCGTTTTTGGAAGCTGCTAAATGGATGAAGGCGGAGGCAGGGGAGGGGAGCCTGACCCAGGCTGTGGGGGAGCCCTGTCTGAGTGAAGGCAAATCCGCGCAGCTGCAGGAGGGGGCCACAGTGTCTGAGAAGAGAGTCCCAGTGACCGAGGAGAGAGGTGAGGGTCAAAGGGAGATTTTTTTGGGGTACCCAGATCTGCCTACTGCATCCGCTGTTAATTTGCATTGGACACCGCTATCTTTTAGCAGGTTGTTTTCGTTCACGTCAGTGAGCTGTAGGGTACAGTCATACCTGTTCCAAGGGACCTTCCAAAGCTAATGGTTAGTAAACATAGCTGCTGCTGTGTCCCACAATCAGTATTCAGCATTACTCTAAAATAATATATGTCCTGCATATCTCTTCTCCAGCAGCCTGCTGTCTGTTCACTCTACTTAATAAGAAACCAGGCCTTGTTAACAGTCCGGTTGGTTTGCATTCCACCCTGGTAGATTTAATCTCTTGAGTGGTACAGGTTCCCAGCTCAGTAAACTTGCTTTGCGTTGCAGACGTGGAGGTGGAAGGTGAGGGTGTGGTCAGTGAGGCCGAGCAGACAGCAGCAGTGTCGGAGCCTGCTGTGCTGAAACCCCGCGAGAGCGCCCCCTGTCACACCAACACTATCTACATGGAGGCAGCCAAGTTCCTGCTCCAGGCCAATGCCCTACAGGTCAGCAAGCTGCCAGAAACACTGGCCCTTCCACACAGGGTTCCTACAGTTCACTTCTAACACCACTGGTACACAGTAGGCTTGCTGGTCCAGTGGTTAAAGAAAGGGGCTTGTTACTTGGAGCTTCCAGGTTCAATCAAAGTTATGCCACTGACTCACTGTGTGTGACCCTGAGCAAGTCACTTAACCTCCTTGTGCTCTGTCCTTCCATTGGAAGTGACTCTGCAGCAGCAGTTGTTGATGCATAGTTCACCCTAACCCTATGTCGGTTTGGACAAAAGCATCTGCTAAATGCAAATTAATAATAATACTAACTGAAGGAGGCCGACACCTTTGTCTACTTGACAACATTGTTTGCACGGTGATGGCAGTTACTGTGTTCACCATGAAAAACAGATCATGGGTAGACAGACACCATCAGCGCATAAGAGCCCCCATTTTTTCAGAGGACTCAAAAATAACATATTCATATACTTGAATATCGATGAACAGTCGATGAACTGTGAAAGGTTTTAATTGGGGTCCCTCTCTGGCCCTGGCTGTGTCTCAGTTTGCCCAGCGAGCCCTGGCCCAGGACCTGCTGTCTCCAGCGGGAGGGACCAGCTGCTCCTATTACTTGGCTCTAGCCAGGCTCCACCTCCAGAGGCGGGACTTTGAAAGTGCAGACCAGAACCTACAGGAGGCGCTTCATGTCAATCAGGAGGTAACCCACATTGCCATGCTTATTATTCTGCTATTTACCAGGCTTTTCACAGGATTATTACACAATGCATTTACCGATAGTTACCATGCTTAACCAGACTTTGCCATCTGTGATTTACCACGCTTACCTGTGCTTTTTACTTTGCTTTTACTGAGTTTAACACTGAACACACTTTACTGGGCTTTTCCTATAGCATAAAAGTGTAAACCAATTATCAGGGAACCACTCCAATGCACTGCAGAAGGTTATTGTAAAAACTCTGTCAGTGACCATCAGTGGTTTCAGTTGTAAGCTCTTCACAAATAGCCTTGCTTTCCTCCAGAACCCGGACGTGTGGGCTCTCATCGGGCACCTCCACTACATGCGCAGGGACTTCCACAAGGCCAGGGAGTGCTACAAGCGCAACCTGGACTTCGTGACAGACGCCTCTGAGATGCACCCTGTCTACCTCAGGCTGGGCACCATCTATCTGCAGGAGGACCAGGTGAACAAACAAGCAAACAAACTAAAACAGCAGCAGTCTTGAAAGATGGTGTACGCTGGCTGAAAATGTGTTTAGATATAACAGATTGTGGACGAGGCGGGTTCCGTATTTCTGTGTAACTCCTCTCTTCTTTGCTCCGTCAGTTTGAGAAGGCAAAACTCACCTTCCTGCGCGCCTGCAAAAACTCACCTTCCTGCTTGTCCTGGCTGGGCCTCGGGACCGCCTGCTACAGGGTAAAGTCCTGGCATGCAACACTGTCTCTCTGCAGACTGGTCCTGGCACATGGGAGCGCCCAGCTTTACAGAAAATGTTCAAGTGATCTGTGTTATATGTTCAGTTTATCAATTACTTTTTTTCTTCATTTTATATATAGATAGATAGATTTCATTTAAACTTTTTTATTGATAGCCATTGTTTTATTGTATATAATAGTAATATATTCTAAATGGGTAACAGTTTATATTTATAGAAAAAAATAATGCAAATATTAATACCATTTTTATCTGGCCTCTTGTTGTTCTGGTTGGTCTGGCTGGTTTAAGGCTACATCTTCAAGAAACTGTTAGTTTGTTTGAGTGCGATTGTGCGAAGCTGCATTGGCTCAGAACTGCTTGTCTGGTTTCAGCTGGGGGAGCTGACGGAGGCGGAGGACGCTCTCGCGGAGGCAAACATCCTGAATAACAGAAACCCAGAGGTGTGGGGCTACCTGTCCCTCGTGTGTCTCCAGGTGAGCCTCTGGTTACCACAAGACTTCATAGGACAGTTTGGGACACTTCAGGCTTTTCAACTCACATCGCAATGCATTCTGGTATGGATTAAGTGTTTCAGATAACTTTCGCTGCAGGACTGCACTGAGAAAGCATTGGGGTGTGAGTTGAAAAGCCTGAACTGTCCCAAAATGGCCTAGAATGCACAGAGTCATATGGTAGCCCTAGCCCTGCCTTATGAACTCTTTATCTAACCTTTGCTTCTACAGTTAAGAGAAACAAGTTGAAAATAATATGAATGCATTTTGGGTGTTTTATAGTAAGGAAACTTCAGATCTGTGGGCAAAATAATCCATTATGAGAAGTGCACTACCAGCTCTAGTGGTGCTACCCTCTCTTAGCAGTCCGTCTCCATGCTGTGTCCTCAGAAATGCATCCCCAGCACTGTGTTTTCACAAAATGACCCTGGCCAGCACACAACATGAGCCCAGCACACAACACTACTTTTACTGAGAGCTCAATGTGTTTATGTTTTCCCTTTCATTTCAGACTGGCAGACAGCTAGAAGCGGAGCAGAGTTATAAATATGCTGTCAAGGTTGGTTCTTCGAGGTGTTGCAAATCGTTTCAGTTTATAACTCCCTGTTTGGAAGATTGCAGTAAAGACACCAAACAGTGCTATTTGAATTACTTCTGGTTTCCGTAGTGTGGCGTGATCCTCAGGTAATGGGCCCCTGTCTCCTCTCCCACAGTTAAAGCTGAAGAACGAAGCTCTTCTGCAGGAGATCCATACCCTGCAGCAGCGAGTCGGTTTTGGAAACCCTGCGTTCTGAACAGCCTCCTCTTCCTCCTGCTGCACTGCACTGTTATATGGGAACTGTTTCAGCCTGTAGCAGCAAAGGCAGCTTCATATTTCTTTGTGCTTTTTATTTTATTTTTTAAGGAAAACACACCTGTTTATATTTTAATAAAGATTATCTATGTGACTTTTTTTGGCTGGATATAATCTTCTTCTTCTTCTTCTTCTTCTTCTTCTTCTTCTTCTTCTTCTTCTTCTTCTTATTATTATTATGCGTATCCAGAGATTGGACCGCAGTGGAGAGTGTTTTGTTTGTTTGTTTATACAGCACAGTTCCTGTCTTTCAGACTACATTGATCTATAGGTTAAAATGTGTATGAAAAATGAACAGTATACAGAATTATACCCCAAAGTACAATATGATAGGTCTATAGGAGCCAGGTGGTGTACGGTGAAAGTTGGGAGAATATTTGTCAAAAAATCAAGGCAGTTGTGCTAACCCTGCAAAGTTCAATGCATTTAGAATGACCCTAAACATCACGTGGCATGCTGCTGTGTGAGGTCACTTCCTTCTTGAGAGTGAGTTGAGCAACAAAAGAGCAAATAATTGCATTGCAGCTGCGGAGGGGAGAAAGGTACGGTAACGGTGCAGCACACCTGTACAGCCAGCCAGCCAGCCGTATTATCCGAAATACGAGCAAAGCACTCACCTATACAGCCAGCTGTATTATCCGAAATACGAGCAAAGCACTCAGTAATGGCATGTCAGCACGGGTTCTCATTGTCATTCCACTGGTGTTAGAGTAAACCGCTTTGACATTGACTAGCGGAGGCGTTGTCGTGTTGCTGTTAGCTTCATTTTATTATCACGATTATCATTCGAGGGTTATTGTCGTTTTTAATTACCCGGGTGATACACGAAAATAATAGCATCGTCTTAACCAGTTTTCGCTTTAAGTTAAACCGTCGCTCACTGTGTGTAAATAATTATTATCAACCCATGCCAGCAGACACGTTGAATTGGTGCTGAAGGTGCTTTGTGGTTTAATAATAATAATAATAATAATAATAATAATAATAATAATAATAATACGCTAGTTGGATTGTGTGTAGATGCAATTGATACCTGTGCGGTCTAGTCTAGACTCATATCCCATCCCGCTGTGACGCAAGGTACATTAAAAATGAATTTAAAAAGCGAGACAGAAGCGTATGCAAGGGCTCACAATGCGACAGTCTTATCCTTCAAAATAAGTTGTAATTTACCATGTTTTGTCGAACAATAAACGTATTGTTTGTGATTTCTGTACAGACCCTGCCAAAAAAAAAAAAAAAAAAAAAAAAAACTTTATTTTGAATGATAGTAATTGCAGGACAGCCGTGAACCAATGTCTAATAATGTTGTTTATTTTTCAAGTATTACATTTATTCAAAATTTGCAATGTAAAATTTCAGCAGGATTAAAAATGAAAACAAGTTATTTTGTAAGGGAGTTCCTCTTTCATTTGAGAAAGTTAATTGGGGGGCAAGGCAGAAGGGTGATGAACACAGAACACAGATGTGAATGAAAATCAATTAGTTACCAGTAGCATAAAAACACAGATAGCCACGCCCTATTGCTGCTGTGTACCCATTTAAAAATGAGTTTTTTTGTTTAAACTATGAACATACTTCCTCTGAGTAATGCTGGGGTACTCCAGCTTGCTGTTCCTCTAATGCTATTCTGTAAGAGTTATTTGTTTGACATCTCTCGCATAATCATAACCCTTTTGTATTTATCACTGGAAATCTTTTGTTAGTTTCTCATTTTGAAGGGGAATTCCTATAACACTAAAAAAAACCTCTTTATAGGTTGAAAATGTTGGTTATTGTCTATGGAAATGTAAATTGGGGGTATGCATGAATTTAACAGAACAGTACTGTAATTTCCAGCAGTTTAGTTGCCCCCTTTCATATTTTCTTTTACACACAGAGTGAAATGCATTGTCACCGAGCTGTCCTGCTGTGCTGAGTCAGACTGTGAAGGACAGAGTAACAACAAACTGCCTCAAGGTGGTATAGTGCACAGAGACAGACAGAGAGAGAGAGAGCGAGAGCGAGGGGGAAGACAGGCCTGCAAGAATCCTGCTGAGTCAGCTCATCTGTGTTAACCAAGCCATCAAGGTATGTTGTCATCACCAAACACAGCCGCACTTTGAGGAGCGCCCACATGTGCTCAATCCGTATCTAACTGTGCTAAGCAGTCAGTCTGTTAACAGGATCAGATCCAACTGCTACTGTCTAAATTTTCATTTGCTGTATCATTTCTGTATTAAAAGGGAAGGAGCGACTTCTCATATTAAATAAGATACACATCTCCCGTTCCGTTTCTTTGAGTAAATCTTGTGTGGTTTGAGTTGAGCTAACAGATTTTTACAGTGATCAGCACACTGTGTTGCAGCCCCGATCGCGTGCTCTGTCTTCATTTGTATTGCATGGAGATCCGAGGCTGTGCATGATTACAGTATACAGTAACATGCAGGGAGAGGCATTTCTGTTGTCTTGTCTTCTGTCAAACGGGGCGCCTCTATGACTGAATCTCCACAGCCATGCCTGCATTGAAAGCAGAGGAGCCTGGGCAGGAAGAGACCGTGCAGAATGGGGGAGACGTTGTGTATGAGGAGCACGATGACGATGACGGAGTCAGGTGAGGTTCAGCCTCAGAGTACTGTGTTATCACTATTTCAGTAATCATTTTAATGTTGTGTTGCTGTGGCTATGCGTATGCGTGTGCGTGCATGTGGGTGCGGTCAGTGCAGTGCTGACCATGCTGTCTCCCGCAGCCCCAGTGACCTGTCCGAGCTGCTGAAGGCAGGGACTGTGGAGGCTCACGACAAGGCTGAGAACACGCAGTTCGTCAAGGACTTCCTGAAAGGCCACATCAGGAAGGAGCTCTTTAAGGTGTGTGCGTGCGTCCGTCCGTCTCACTCCTACGCCGTGAGGACAGATTGGCCCGACACATGAATGGGAAGCAGAAACATTTCTTTGTGTAAAAGAAAACTATTCCGTTGAGTTGAAGTGTAAATCTCACCCACATGCTAATAGGTACACATGCATCTGTGGATGTGTCAGTATTACAGTGCCGATGCTTCTTTTTTAATAACTGTAATAAGAAGCAGCCTCCCTTTTGGCTAACAGTTCTTGAGATGAAGCTTCAGTGTTTCGTTTTACAGTAGCAGCTAAGAAATCTCTGAGGTTAATCTGCACCTAAGAGGATTCAGCTTCCCCGTGATATGCAGCAGTGCAGATGACACACGTCTCTCTTTGTTAACTGCATTTCCCTACACACTGGCTGTGTTAGTGAAGAGAGGGTTAATGAGCAGCAGCTCTCTGGTTCAGTGATCGTAGTACAGTTCTAAACACACCACTGACCCCTCTTTATTTTCGCCTTCTGACTTTCACATCACATCCACTAGAGATACTCAAAACCCTCGAACACTAAACTGTAGAATTTGAGTAATTTACCGTCCACCAGAACACATGAATTAACAAACGAATTATCCAATTGTGAAGTTTGGAGGGAGTCCTGTAACGTTTACCTATAGCTTTCAGCTGAATGCATGGATTTCAGTTTGTGTTTGGGGTGGATTCCTGATCTCAATGATTTCATTAAAATTAATTAAAGTTCATTTATAAACACTAAAAGAAACGTAGTAATGACAGTTGTTCGTTGTTACTGACTGAGTTTGTTCAAGTTGATTTCGCACAGCTGTTGAATAGCCAGGGCTCAGTTTGGTCTCTCCTGTCCCGGCAGCTGGGGGCGGTGGCCCTGTACTTCACATACTCTGCCCTGGAGGAGGAGATGGATGGGAACAGGGATCAGCCCCAGTTCGCCCCGCTCTACTTCCCAGAGGAGCTGCACCGACGGGAGGCGCTGGCCAAAGACCTGGAGTTCTTCTACGGAGAGAACTGGCAGGCGGTGGTGCAGCTCTCGGAGGCCACGCGGAAGTACGTGGACCGAATCCACGAGGTGGGGCGCAGCGAGCCGGAGCTGCTGGTGGCCCACGCGTACACCCGCTACATGGGGGACCTGTCCGGGGGCCAGGTGCTAAAGAAGGTGGCCCAGCGGGCCCTGAAGCTGCCCAGCACCGGAGAGGGGGTCCAGTTCTACACCTTCGACAACATCAGCAATGCCAAGGAGTTCAAGCAGCTGTACCGCAGCAGGATGAACGACCTGGACCTCGACCAGGAGACCAAGCACAGGATCGTGGAGGAGGCCAACCGCGCCTTCGGCTTCAACATGGAGGTAGGCTGGCATTAAAGAAAGCTACGGGGAGTACTCCGGCTGTTAGATATGGAGTCAATAAACCATTACGAAAATGCGAGTCGCTATTCAAAGATTGCAGGTTTCGAATCAGGGTCTTTAAAACCACACTTAAGGAGCAGCTCACCCTGAGTATTAGTCAGCGATAGATCTCAGTTTTAACAAAAACTGTGAATTGTCATGAAATCTAGGATTTCTGAACTTGATTTCTAAATGCCGACAGATTTTCAACGAGCTGGAAAGAGTTGGTAAGACTATAAAGGACGAGGTGTTGGATGGGGGTCTGCCGGAGTACGACGGGAAAGGAGACCTCAGTAAATGCCCGTACTACGCTGCAAAAACAGGTATGTGTCGGTTTGACTGACACCTTGTTAATATGCATTTCATTACACAGAGCAGCAATGCATCATGTGCTTTAGACTATAGGCTTCATAAACGGTGCTGATTAAAGTGGCCATCATGCAGCCAGGTCAAATTACTGGCATGCAAGTATAATACGAGAAATAAGAGATAAATAACATCAGAATATTTAAATCCATTAGACTAATGAAAACATCTGCGTTCTGTGTTTTTGCCCCTTTGTGCTTGCGTGCGTGTTTTTTGTCTCATTGTATTTTCCCCTGTCTTTCCCCAGCTGCTGGTGGTGGCTCTGCCTGTGCCTGCCACATGGCCATGGCAGTCCTGAGACACCCCACTGGGCAGGTCATAATGTCTGCCTGCATTGCCCTGCTAGCAGGTGTGGCTGCTTGGTACCTGATGTGATTGGCAGGCTCGACTGGAAGGTGTGGCCTAAAGACTGGATTCTGTAACCATAGCGACGCCCCTCCCTCCTGACCCAGTGCTGTGTTTTAACCCTTCCCGAGTCACAGTAGATGTGGTGTTGGGAAAATGAGCCGCATATGCCAAGTCCTTTCTCTTTTCTTTCTTTTTTAATTATTTCAGTTGTCGCTGGTACAGAGAAATTCACTGAAGTTTTTGATGGGTTGTAGATGGAGTATACTGTACTGGAATAGTCTGTTCAGCGAATGTTTGGATTGGGTATTTACTTTTTAGTAGCTGATTAGTACCCCATGGGACCGAGAGTTGTTTTGGTTTCTCTGAAACTGTGTTGTTGATTCCTTCTGTGTGCGTAGGATTGTTGTATCAGATTTCAAAAGCTGTTCCTTGAAATAGTGAACCCCAGACATGTACCCTCACTAGACTAACCACAACAGGAGGGGTCTAGGACTATGGTACATTAGTACATTGTGCAACACATTTCAAAATCCTTTCATTATTACAGGACTGTTGTAAGACCTGACAGAATTCTATGCATCTTGATTTCACCATTTATATATCTGTAACAGAGCTGAGGCTGGACACCAACCGGTTCCACCACAACCCCTCAAGACAGAATCTTAACCACAGAGCTTTTAACTTCATCTAACTGACGGGACAGACGACAGAGCATCACACAACACTGCCCGCTACACACCAACCGACAGAATCCAGAACGACAGAGCATCACACAACACTGCCCGCTACACACCAACCGACAGAATCCAGAACGACAGAGCATCACACAACACTGCCCGCTACACACCAACCGACAGAATCCAGAACGACAGAGCATCACACAACACTGCCCGCTACACACCAACCGACAGAATCCAGAACGACAGAGCATCACACAACACTGCCCGCTACACACCAACCGACAGAATCCAGAACGACAGAGCATCACACAACACTGCCCGCTACACACCAACCGACAGAATCCAGAACGACAGAGCATCACACAACACTGCCCGCTACACACCAACCGAATGTTGTAATCTGTTGTTTATTTTCTAATGCACCTGGACCACTTCAGTTGTAAACCCCTCACTGTTTTGTGAGCAGAAGATTTTAAGGCTTGTGCTTTTATCTAAATTGAGCGACATTGATTTTGTCATGGGAATCGTGCAACCAGCTCTTCAGAATGTAATTTGACCTGGCATTCCTGTCAATGAACAGTCCAGAGTAGGTCTGTGAATGCCTAATCCATCCAGGACAGTGAGCACAAACACACAGTGTAACTGAAACCAGGTCCCCGGGATGACCTTAAAACAGGCACCAATATCCTTTATAGGGAACATGTTTAAAGCTGCAACTCTTGATCGGGAAAAAAAATTAACCAAAAACCTCCTACAGCCTGAACGGATGTAGTTTTGTTTGTGTAAAGCGATTTTACTGGAAACTCTGTACTGTTCTCTGTTGTTTAGCAATGACTGCAGGTGGCATGAACACGCACTCGTGTAATCTTTCTATGCTGCGTCTCAGTGGTTTAAGATTACCGTTACAGCACATGTCAGAAATGTGCCACCTGCTATTAACTCTACCTAGATCTTACTACATATGCAGTTTCTGCTGTGTGTTTTCATCTAACCTGTGGAAGATGTGCAGTGTAATTCAGCGCACCTTTTCCATTCGGCTTACGTAATGAGGCGTTTGTTTCTTATGTGCTAATGGGTCATTTTTGCCAGTTTTTGACCCGCCCATATGCAGTGCTTTCCGTGTGCATGCCAGTGGGCAGCCCCTATGATTGAGTGCGGTTTGCCACTAGATTCTTCCTGTGCCTCTGTGTACGCATGTTCTGTTACTCCACAGTGTTGTCAGCCACTCGTTTTCATTTCCATCTGTCACTCTGTGACACACAGAGACAGTAACTGGTAGGAATTTAAATACCCATTTCTCTGCTACGTTTCCCAGCTGCTGGGATTCAGGTGCCAGTAGGATATAGGCAGGTATAGGGATACAGGGGACCTGACAAGAGAAGTGAAAACACCAATATAACCCAAGCCGTATCAAAGCACAGGACAGCTGAGCTGAAATCAGAAGAATCTCATTGGTAGCTTCCTGTCTGATTAACAGCAGCACATAGAATACATCGATATGCATTTTTAAGAGAGATTTGTAAAATTCACTTTTATTTCACTGCAGAACTTCACCCAGTGTTAGAAAAGTCAGGATATTCTAAAAATAATATTATATATATATATATATACTCGAGTGCTGTGTAAGAAGAGTAATATATATATAATTAACTTGGGAATGAAAAGTGTGATGCAAAAAGTTAGGCCTCAAAGTGAGGGCAGAAGCAAAATAATAAATAATGTCAAAATGTGAAGTCATCAGCAGGTAATATTTCAACTAATGACACAAACATGCTTGAGCAACAGTGTATTTTTTTCTTGTTCTTTAAAATAGCTTGTGGTTTACCGGTTTAAAAAAAAAAAAAAAGTATATAGTTTCTAATTTTTAGCTGGTCTTAATTGCAATACCATTGTGTGGGCTGTTAATGGCCCTTCTGAATCTAAGAGCCAGTGTTACAATCCCTCCTTTGAGTGCAGTATCATTGTAATACTGGAAGAAGATGCAATTATTATCACTCATCTATTTAATCTGCTTCTGAAAGTCAAAGGACTTCGAATGTAAACCTAAGAGTAACATTTTAATGTTTAATGTTTTTATTTTACAACATTAAAATGAATATCACATTTTGTGCACAATCTATCAGTGTGTCTGTCTAATTATTTATTTTTGTAACTGTTTATTTAAAACTCGTGTGTTCAGTCACTGTCTTGGCAGACATCACACATTTCAGCAAGGATTTACAAAATAAGAATAAAGACAGGAAATACAGAAGCTACAGGATGCATGTTAGAAGAGGGTTTGTTTCTTTGACAAACCCAGGTCTCAGCTGAATTATTCAATTGAAAGACCATATTAATACATCATGGATTTGTGTTTTATTATAATTTAAATTAGAACATGCATGTATGTGTACACAAGGCAGAAGTCAGTGAACCACCCAAATGACACTCTACCTCACAAGAAGAATCTGGATTGTGTTCTCATTGCCAACACCACAAATGCAGCTCTATCTCTCTATATATGTGTGTGTGTGTGTGTTTTATTCTGTCGTTATTGCATGGACGGGGATGTTAGAACAGATCTGAATTAAATACGTCCGATTTGAATTGATTTACATTACCTGTAGACACCTCTACATAACATATGCAAACCTGATTCTGGCTGCAGTAGGTCTCAAACTCAACTAAGTTACAGCTTAGGAACCATTCATCCCATTTTCATGATACCTGGACAGATTCCCTAAACTACACAGAGCAAAGTCATAATGACCTACTTATAAAGGAGCCCTGTCTCGATCTTGGGAGACACACTTCCAAATGTGATCAAACGTTACATCTTGCAACCCATCACACGGTACAGACCGACACCAGAACGACTGGGATATTAAATAGAACTACTCCGATAACCTGTATGACGCGTCGCTCTGGTGTCACACACTACTCCACGTGCTGCGTCTGCACCTGGATTGGAAATCCTTTGCTGGGACATTCATTTTTACCTGCATACCTTGTTACATTTCAGGACCTTAAGTGCACATTTTAAATCCGCATTGCTGTCTGGTGCACAAAATACACTGGCACCTGAACCTCAAACAAAGTCTGTTCAGATAAGGCTATTATTCTAAAACAAAGAAAAATAAAACCTGTAGGGTACACAGAAAAAATAAGACCACAAAACCATACAGTCACTACTAGTTTGGTTCATTAGGACCAAGTCTGACACCCTGACCCAGGCACCAGCTCACTGTGCTCCAGAGCTGGGCCTTAGTTCCCTAAGCCCTACCTACCTGTCTCTGGAGCATTCACATATGTGTTAATATATATATTTATAAATATCATATATATATATAATATAATATATATATATATATAATATATATATATATATATATATATATATATATATATATATATATATATATATATATATAAATATATATATATATATATATATAATATATATATATATATATATATATATATATATATATATATAATATATATATATATATATATATATATATATATATAATATATATATATATATATATATATATATATATAATAGATATATATATATATATATATAATATATATATATATATATATATATAATATATAATTATATATATATAATATATAATATATATATATATATATATATATATATATATATATATATATATATATATATATATATATATATATAGATATATATATATATATATATATATATATATATATATATATATATATATATATATATCATCACAATGAGAACATCAGAACATACCACAGCTACAGTAAGACATCTACGATTACAGCAGGGCCAACAGAAACCAATTTTAATATACTCTTCCAAACTCGAAATAGAGAAATCTCCCACCAAGAGATAACCCTGTTCTGTACATTTCAAAAACACTACAGTACATTATGGAAATGAAAGTGTGCAAGTATGAAGTATAGTAAAGAAGGTTTTCTGCAGGTATAGACTTGTGGACAGATCGCTGCTAGACTTCAGAGTCACCATCGACATCTCCTCCTGTGAAATTTCTAGCAGCCCTGCAGGAGACTCTCCATCGGGTGTCAGACAGCAGTACTGTGGCTCGACTCTGCATTTCACCTCCAGTTTATAAATCCTCCCACCATCCCAGCAAGGGTGTCCTACAGCCTAGGTCCCAGTGTACCGCTTCCCTGCAAACACACAAAAAAAGAAGAAACATCTGTGATATCACTGAACACACTGAATGATTAACCCTAACATCAAATTAATAAACGCGTGCTTTTCCAGGCTTCCTAAACCATCTTTTTGAAGAGGCTTCCTGCACATGTTTTAGGGAGAGACCCTGTGTGTTCCTAGGAGAAGGTCCAGGGTCAGCCGAGGAGCAGCCCTGGCGAGAGGAGATGAAGGGCGGACAAGCAGGAAGGGGAGAGAGACACTTTTTTTTTTTTTTACCCGATATGCTCTATAAACGAACCCCCACACACAGACAAGACGGAGTGAGAGATGGCCTACCTCTGCTGGGGTTATCAGGAGCTAAACATTCGCTTTAGTTTGGAGAAGAACCCCTCCTCCTTGTCCTGCCCCTCCTCCTTGTCCTGCCCCTCCTCAGAGCTTTCTTGCCTTGCCTCTGACTGCTGTCCCTTGGCTCCCCCACCTGGACACAAAGAGGCATTGCATCAGTGGCTGAGGACAGCCTTTTGCTGCCTGGCAAGTTTTTAAATGTATTTATTTAAAAAATTGGGTTTTATTTTAAAAGCGAGAAAAAGGATGAACAATGTAGAATTCTCAAGCCTGTCTTTGAAGGCGGCCTACAGACTATTACACTGTGGACAGTGAAGAGGGGGAGTCATCTCAGACTATTACACTGTGGACAGTGAAGAGGGGGACTATGCAAACATAACAGGGGTAGTGGAGGACTGCATTTCTGCCTGTAAGCGAGGGGCAGGCAGGCAGTACCGGGCACTCACCAGCAGCAGTGTCGGTGACTCCGTTCACCGTGCCTTCCACGTCCGTCTCATCCTCAGCATAGCTCGTGATCAGAGAGCGCTGTCTGTCTGTCAGTCTCCTGCAGGCAGGGAAAGGTTATTGTTTCTTATATTTTCACTTTTGAGGTCTTCAAAAGCTAGCGTTGTATAAGACAGTTAAACTAATCAAACAGGATAAATTCAAGATCTATTATCACCAATACTATTATCTCAAATCACCGAATCACTTGGCAATTGCAATTAATTAAACAGCGTAACGGAAGATGTCTTCTTTTTTTTAAAGCTTTCTTTCCAGGGACTTTACAAAACATGGTTATCTGTAGCTCTCCTGCTCTCATGGTGCGAGAGGGTGTAACAGTGTTGACAGGGTGTGGGGGTGCAAGGACAGGTCCAGAGACGTCCTGCGGAGGGTGCAGCCCGGCAGTCTCTTACTTGGGGACTCGGATCTTGATGTGGACGTAGTGATCTCCATATCCGTAGCTGTTCACCCGCGGGATCCCCTTCCCAGACAGGCGGATCCTCTGGTCACCCTGGATTCCTGCTGGGATCTGTCACGAGATCAGAGGAAGCCTGTCACACTCTACTGGGAGTCTCACAAATGTGAATGGCCATTTTTACACTCTGTCATACTAATCTGAATTTTCTCTTTACATCCTCATCTAAATGATAACTTCTCTTTTCTACAGGATTCACATTTGCAAATAAAAATACACACACACACACACACACACA
>NC_054560.1:9477530-9502530 GCF_017654505.1 Polyodon spathula
ACCAGAGACGTCTCTTGTAAAATGGACTTTTGCACATTTTTTAATAACCACACATTGTTCCAAATCAAATGTTAACTTTCATTAATACAATCCTGGACACAGACCAGAGACGTCTCTTGTAAAATGGACAATTTAATTATTTCTGCAAAAGTCAGTCCTGCACTAGCAGTGCACATGTTTTTGATTGGAGAACTCTAGTCTGTCAAGGAAAGCATTCGTTTTCCAGTAAATACACATGTTTTGTTGATTTGCTGGCAAACTGAATGCTGCAACAGAAAACAAGGTCAAAATAACACAGCCTATAGAAGCGCACCGCACCAAACTATTTAAAACAAAACCAAAAAGAGATTGATTGATTGGAAATGGTCTGACTCTCGCTGAATGCATGTGGTTTTTACACAGGGATGAGGCAGCAGGACTGAACGCTTGCACACAAGATATTGTGACTTTGCAGGCTTGAGCCACACGGTGGGGCTGTCCCGGTGATACACTAGAGTTCAGGACTAGATGAAAGTATAGCAGTCACAAGTCCTTGTGACCAAAGGGCCAGAACCGGGAAGTTGTCCTGCAGTTGTTTCTCAATGCTTGGCATGTAGTTTTTCTATATCCACTGTGGAAGTTAGGAGCACTGACTGAGGGTTACTTACTTAACTTAAACAATCTTGTGCGATCAAGAATTGCACATTTAATTGAGCTCATAAAAAAAAAAAAAAGCCTATTTTGGAGAGGCCATTAGAGTAATTGGTGCCCAAACTTGTAAAACATCTTGTACTTGTTACTTAGTATCCTTGGATAAGGAAGTTCAGGAACAAATGTCTGGGAATTAAGTGGTTTATGAGTTCTGTCAACATTCACAAAATACCAGTGGAACTGGGAAAATACATATTTTAAAAGTTAGAACTTATATTGTAGCAAGAGAACCTAGAACCACTCTGAGTGATCTGCAAGCATCCTAAAACAGGAAACATAAAAATTCATTAAAATCACATTAGAATCTACTTATACTTTTAACAAGGCTGCTCTGCGTGTTTAAGCCATTAGGAATAATTTAAAACCAGTCTTCATGCTTTATTTGTTCTGTACCCCAAGCCTTGGTCTCTTCTCTTTGTAGAACATTGGCAGAACTTTGTGACTATGATAATGCTGAGATAATAAGGGCCTACTGCAGCGACTCTCGAGTTTCTGTGAGAAACGATGCCTAGCTAGACCTTTCCTCACTGCAGCTTCTAAGTGAGGGTGCTTTACTGTTATGATTGATCATTTTATACATTGATTTAGGAACTGGAACAATCAAAGCAGGCTTGCTGTTGTCACTCTTTGTCCCGAAGCAGTTGAGCTGCTGTTTAACCAAGGTGCTCTGTGCATGCTGGGTAGCTGTGGTGTGAAATCAATTCCTCTGCTGTGTGAATAGAGTTACAGCAAGTGCAGCACCTTCTGCAAGTGTTAATGGGGGGAACGTTAACATGATCCTGCATGGACATCGTGTTTCCAATTGAAAGCAATTGCAGCCTGAGCTCGCATCATCATCAGCACACTGCTGCCAGCTAGTCAGTCCAGCAGCTCTATTGTAATGAGCTGGAGGATAATCATTATGTCTGTGTTTTTTCAGTAGGGATTTTAATTTACAAATGCAATCATAAATCACATCCATTATTAATACACATCCTTTAACACGCAGGCCTTGTTTTTCATTATGGTTTGCAACTGTAATCTTTTTTTTTTTTTTCTTCAGTATTTTATAACCAGGCAGTCATAGAAGCCCAGTCTGAGCTGTAATTAAAATGCATTTTTTTTTTTTTTTGTATCAAGATGCAGGAGCGCAGGCACCAGCTTGACTTTGTAAGTCTACAAGTGAGAAACAGATGTTTTTGCACAAGGATATAGAAGGGTTGTTGAAAATGTGTATCTCTAATGCTTGAAACCATTTCCCCTGTCAGTTTGTTACCAGAAGAAACAGACATTTGTTCCCCAAGAGGCAAGTTTGCTCAAAATGAATGAAAAATGCATTTACAAGAAGCCTGTGTAAAGCTACTTTTGTTTTTGTCAAAGTGCAGCCTTTGCCTTTACTGTTCAACATATTGTTTGTTCAATGTTCATCATCATTGTCATCTTCTGCAGCAGTTTTCTTGTCTGTGTTGAAGGCATGTGGTTTCCCAACGCTTTGTCTGTTTCATAGATTTCCTGCCCTTGTGAGACTGGGCCAGTGTTGATACAGAGGTACAGTAAACGTTTAAGGAATGAATACATTCTAAGATGCTGTTGTTTCCCTCTGATGTCTTGCACCCTGCTGCGGTAAGGAAACGCAGCTGTATAAACAGCGTCTGTTGCAGCGGAGCATCGGAAGCAATGTCTTCTCTTATTCCGTTGTTGTTAAAAGCTGTCGTCTCGGTTGCCACCTGCCAATTTCAATGGAGGACTTGCATTCAAACAGGAAAGTCATGAACGGGGAGGACCTTGTACAGCCTCTGCCTCTTCGCCTACCAGGCCCCTCTTGATCTACACTGATGAGGTACGAAAGCTCCCTATTGAAAGGCTTTTTCGCCACTCTGAGCGATTTACAAGTTTTGAACGGCGCTGTTTTAGGAAGAGGAAAAGGTATTTGGAAAGCAGCGTCTTGAATCGGTAGTGCGGGGAAAATTTTTCTCAAAGAACGTTGAAAAACCAAAAAGATCTTAAGACATAACGATAAAAGACAACCAGCGATACTGTTGCTAATGCGAATTGATTTTTAAGTCCTTGGACGTGTCTCGCTTTAAAAAAAAAAAAAAAAAAAAAGGCATTTCAGTGTTTTCCCACATTCAAGATAAGCAGTGTGGTCAACCCCCTTGCCCCCCAGGGAATGAAGTGGAATACAGACTCTTTACAGCATGCCACGATGTGCTTGACATTTTCTTCAGTGCCTTTGGAAATTATTTGAACAATGCAAGGAGCTCATTTCCCAGGATGGGATATCACAGCTGGGAAAACAGTTGAGTTTCCCAGAAGCACACCCATCGGAGTCCCACTGTTCCGTGCACAAACAATGCACAGCACAGGTCGCCAAGAGATGCGGGCTTTCATTTAAACATTACCCTGTACGTCAAAACCTGGAGGTGGTTAGATCACACCAAGACCCAGCAAACCGCATAAACAAGTTAATAAGCGATTTGTAATTGAGCCATTGGACACAAGTCCTGCTGCCCGTTGCTTCCACCTTGGGTAGAAGCACGGCAGCATGCCAGAAGTCTTTGGTTGAGCGCTCCTGCAACTGAGCCTAGGGTTTAAATCAATCTTGCCTGTTTTTACAGTGAAGCTGTAGACCTAACCTGTGATTTGATCCTGTTTGGCTGCCATGCACCTAGAGTCTTTCACAACCAAGGAGTTTATCTTCTGTTTTTTTTTTTTTTATAGTGGAGTGTATAATTGCAGTTTTATTGCTTGCATGATCTTCGTAACTATGTAACTAATGAGGGAAAGCAATATGAATTTATGTGTTGATTAGTAGTCCTCTTGCCTGTGCTGTTTAACGCCTTGCCTGATAACTGTTTGTGTCTGGACCTTTTGTGCACAGGCAAGCAGTGTAGATTTACAATGATGATTTACAGATGAAGTACAAGCGTGCTGCTAGCTGATTAATTGAATCGAGTGTTTCTTTTTGATAGGCAAGGCAAGTTGGTAGTGCAGTAATGGTATTTACTATGTGCAATACTGTTAAGTATGCAAATCCAAACTATATACAATTTTAAACAGAAAACTAATAACTGCAATTCTGTATACATTTTTAATTTTGGATACTATACCTTTTAATTGTTACAAATGCACTGATGGCAGACAGTGGTGTGTGTTTTTTTTTTTTTTCTGTCAAATCAATTTGTGGTATACCAGGAAGTCTAGTTCCACCTTTGCAGTGTTTTCCATGATGATGTTGCTTGGTTCGCTCTGTCTTTCTGCCTAGCTTGACCCAGAAGTGTTTATCATATCGTTTCAAAAGCAAGTCTCTCGGCACATGCCGAATGCATAGTGAATTGACAGGTAAAGATAAATTTGCAGGGTGTGCAGTACCGGTTTTAAAACAGTAACCAGCTCTTCTAAACGTGGACAGTGATGCTGAGACTGTGGGTCCATATTTTTATCCACAGGGAGATCAACGGATGACAATGGAAAATGTGTTTTAATGGATACTAATGAGGAAAAACCTTTCCACCTGGTGATAACGGAAGATGTTTATTGTTGCTTAATGACACCCACCTTGCTGCACTATCAGAGAATTCTGTTGGGCATACAAGTGTTGTAGTAATTGGGATGGCCTGGCTATGACTGTATCGATTGGTTTGAAAGCAATAAGATGTCTGACCCACGCGCCCATTTCTAGGTTTCTTTCTGTGAACGAGATCTGAATCTCTCGAGGGACAGGACTCGCAAGTAAACAGCCGAGAAATTTTCCGTTGCAGAATTCTAAACTTCAAAGGAAAGGGCAGGATTAAAGGAAAACTTATCTCTTAAACATATGGCTCCCCCCGCCCCCCCTGCCCCCGTTAACACTGTATCTACCCTGTTCTATCAGAGTTGTCAATGGTTTCAACTTTCCCACAGAACTGATTTGACGCACTGTGATCCAGACACATGAGGTGACCAAATCCTGATAATGCTGAACTGACTGGGTGATATTAAAGGAAACCTGTCCATTGAGTGAGATAGTATCAGAGACTTCACTGTGCCTGCCTGCATCTCTCCGGAGAAGATAACGAAGAACTGAGCTGCGATTGTTAAACAGTACGGGCCCATCTGCCGCCTTCACGCTAATTAAATCTCAAACGCTCTTCCAAATTTATCAGTTTGCATGTCCCTTCACCGCGCCATCCCGAATCGCTTTTCTGGCTTCTTTCTGGTCTCGCTAGCTCACGCACCAGTGTTGCAACTGCTTGTGGCTGTTGCCTTCGCTAGAGCAGGAGTGCCATACCAGTTAATTTCAGCCCAGTAGAAACGGGGTGACGTGGCACTGTAGGATGACTTGTTAGCATTTTTTTCATCCTGCTTACACTGGATTGTCGGCAGCAGGCAGTCCTCACATTGAGTGTAGTATGCTGCTGCTGCAGCGGCATTGTTTCTGTGTGAGAGGAAGCAGCTAGGCTTCAATACTGCTTAACAGGAGGAGACTCCCGGTGCAAGTAATTGACCTCCTCGCTCCTGGATGCCTTGTTAGGTAGATTACACCCCCTTGCATTTCCTAGTCATTGTTAACCTGTTTCTCCAGAAATTAAGTGCTCATTTGTTTTATCCCCTGAATGCGATTGAACTGTCTCGGTAAAACTTGAGACGTAAGAAAACTAGGAATACTGAGGTTGACCTCTTTATGCCTGCAAGTGTCTAATTTCAGGGTTGGAAACAAGACTCCCATTGCATAGCAGTTTGATCCAGTCCTTGGTTCCAGTGATATCATCTGTTCCAAACAAGTGCCTGTGACCATAATAACATGGTATAGGTAGATTCCAAAAAAAAAAAAAAAAGTAATGAGTCAGTGCTCTCTCCTTTTTTTTTTTTTTTTTTTTTTTTTTCCCCAATATCGACTGTTCCTGGTCCCAGGGATTCGGAACACAGCAATAAAGATGCAATGCTTTGCCTGCAACAGAAAATCCAATTATGCCGAGTTGCTGTTTCCTGAGTTGTTTTCCAATGCAATATACAGTGATCGCTGTTTCACATGTCGGATCCCTTCTGCAATTGCAATGCCCTCTTTTAGTTCCATGTAGACGGAAACTAAACTTGTTTGATCTTTCTGGAGAAATTAGCCTATAAACTGTTGAATAAACTACCTGAGCTTGCCATATTTGCCAGATTAGAATGTGGTCATTCCACCCAAAGAGAGAAGTCATTTGTGTTTAGGTTGGCTTCAGCTAATCTTGAATAATTCCTGGTGTTTGTAAAATGGGCTGATAAATGAGCAGCCTGGGATTCGGTTCCTGAGCAGCTAGGAAACAGCTTGTTTTCCTTCTTTTTTTTTTTTCCTCTTCCCTTCTGCGGGCCTTGTATTGTAATTTGCAATATCGTGCATGGTAGCAATTACATTTAATCTGTTATCTTGTGATTGGGTTTACACTATAGTTCCAAAAAGCAGAAAAAATGTTTGTTGCTTCATTAGTGGGTTATGCAGGCATTATTAATTTTTTTTTATTTTATACCGTATAATTAAGCATTTCCTAAACTTATTCGAAAGGAAGTGGACACACTCGGGTTTGTCTGAGCGCTACGATCCACAGAGTGGTGATTTTCTGCGCTTTGCTTCTTTCCGAATCTAAGCCCTTTTCCTATTGAGAAGCTGTTTTACATTTGGTCTTATCACAACGTGCCCCATTTGTGCAGCATTTATAAAACCCCAGTTATGCAGCATTTATAAAACCATACAGAAACCGCTTAAGAATCAGATTAAGCTTCTGAGCCAAAACATATGAGATCTAGTCAGATTTTGGCTCTGTTTCTTTTTAATCAGGAGTCTGAAAAGTCTAGGTTTACAGTCCTCTAGGGAATATCACAAGCCGCTATGTCCCAGCTAACTCTGCTGCAGAGCTGGAAACTTGCGACGTGATTCTACTGACTGACTGGGGCGGATCCTTGCAGATACTTTTACCTGCTGTCTGGCAGGGGGTTTACTGGTCTTCTTGACTAACAGATGTGTTTAACGAAAAGGAACGGACTGGAAGAGCCTTGGTTGCCTGCCCCTGCACTTGGCTGCGCTGAGCTTGGGGTCCCTGAGCAGTGTCTGGGTTTCAGTTGAGCAGCACCGCACGTGAGGAATCCATGTACTCACCTGTCACTCGTTTGAAGGACGGGTTTTGAATCAGGAAATTACTTCAAAGCCTAAGGCTTGACCTAGGTAGTGTTTTATTCTTGTACTTCAAGTACGCCTTTTTGTGAGATCCGACAAAACTGCTGGATCAACGGGCAATCAGCCTTTAGCAGATCACCTGCTGGGAGGTGCAGAAGGAAACCAGTGTTACCAGTTCAGAGCAGATTTAAAACTGGTCACTCAACACCCTTTTAACAAAACAGATCAATAAGAACGACACCCGAGGCAAACACTGTTGACCGGAGTTTGAGTTGCGCTTGATTAAGCCAACCATTCGGGCAGAAGGAAGCGTGTTTGTTCATAGCCTGTGTGAATGCATGAGATTTTTTATTTTTTTTGTCAGCACTAAGTGGGGAGGGGATGGGTATGGGTTATATTGCATTAAGTTTATCCGCAAAGTTGATTTTAAAACTTAAAAGCTGAAGTGTCCCACAATCCGTGTGTGTGTGTGTGTTTTTAAACAAAATAAATATTAACGTTTTACGCTCTACCCGTCTGTGAGAAATACGTCTGGTTGTGTACCTAGCTTGTTTACAATCCCTATAGTTTCAGCTGCTGGCACACAACCTTCATCTCTCAAGCTGTGCAGTCCCTCTCCAGTTCAGTCTGGGACCACCGGCATCTCCTCCGACTAAAATAGGGCTTTGAATCCGTAAAACTAAATAAGCAGGGGTCAAGCGAACTAGCGTAAGTGCCTCAAGAGGGTTTCATTAAAGAAAATATTTTGAAAGACGCTTAACTGAAAACGGTGGGAGTTCATTGTAAATGTCACTGTGCAGTTCCTGTGGGGTTTTTTTTTGTCTGTGAGTTCTTCCAACTTAAGTGATCTCTTCACTTTTGAGGGACCGCCAGAATTTAATATTGTAAAGAAATTAAATCTGCTGTATTGAGAGGGGGGAAAAAAAAAAAAAAACTCAATACTTCTTACCAGACAACCGTATTGGATAAGATGTCAAAGTCATTCGTCACAGGCGGCTGTTAAACTTCGGGAGACTAGGTTTCAGGCCACTGCATGGCACACCTGGGGAGACTAGGGGTTTTGATACAGCAAAAATTTCCTCAAACTAGGTCTCTTGCAACCAGCTTTCAAGACACCGTTCCTGAAAAAGTGATGAAGTAGACGCTACCTGAATTGAGCTTTTTGGTCGCTGAACACAGAGCTGAGTCCAGTTCGTCGACAAAGTTTGCCACTCGCTCTTAAAACCGATCAGTTTGCCAGTGAAAACGCTTTTGCGTGGTCTCTTTAGAAAACCCTGTCATGCCAAAAAAAAGCGAAAAAACCAGCTTGCATTCACTGTGAAGCCCGAAGTCTGATTTTAATATACTTTGAAAAGGGTTTCGGAATCAAAGTCATAATGTGGCCTCAAGTAAAGGTATGATATCTCATTACGGTTTTCTGCAGAGTGGGGTATTCCGTCATGTACTCCAGTAATTGCTAAATTTAAAAAGTTGTGCATTTTTAGGCTGCTGAAACAGCTGGAGGGAGCAACTCTCTGCCCTCCACACAGCGAGCTGTTCATTTATCTGAGACTGATAATGTCACGGACATGCCAGTATTATTTAAGTACACCACTTAAACTATTCGTAGTGCTTGATTTTAGAAATACTCAAACATGTTTGTTTTTCATTGCTGTTTTTTTTTTTCTGAAGATACTGGAGGACAGACTGCCTTCTACCGCACTACACCTTTTGGGTAGCATGTGCTTGGTTGGGTAGACATTTGCTGTGATGTGAAGTAGTCATGGGGGGAAAATAAGACACACCCAGAATTAAACAACTTTGTCTTTTTGTATGTGTAAATTTACATTGTCTTGGAAATTAATCCAACAGTTTCCATAAAATGCACACATCCGCTATCTGTAAATATTGCACAAAGACCTTTTCCAACAGTGTGTTTGTTTTCAATGTCACTTCCAAAGCCCTATACACACATTATACATGTATAATTATCAGAAATGGATCCTGCCTGCTAATTGCTTTACATTCTTTATTATTTACCTATGCAGGCAGTTTTGTTTTTAATTTAACATGTCATCCGCTGCAGAGGTGAACTTGATCATCGTTGTGCGTTTTATCCATGGAGAAATTGCTGTGACAGCTTCCTTTTGTGCTTCGTCAATGTCTCTGTTTGTTGTGATTCATCTCCAGCACAAATCGATGCCGCTGTCAGACTTTAAACTAGCTCTGAGAACGCACACAGAGTCCTCTCATAGAATAGGAATATATAGTCGTCTGTTCACATTTCTATTGTGTATCCAATATGTGCCGTTTCTTCTTTGTACGAAATTAAAGCTTCAGAGACTGGAAGGCAACAATTCTAATGTTTTTGTGAGTGGGCGCCAAGGGGTAAATGCAGCAAGGCAACTGATGAGGTCTGCAAATCGATCAACTCGGATGAGTTTCAGAGCCCCTAAATTGTTTCTTGCTCATTAGGCAACATTGTTGTTTAAAAAAAAAAAGCAGTGCAACTTACACTGAGTTTTCATTTCAGCAAATTGCCATCTCTTATGCAAAGGATTATCCGTGATGCTGTCCACTGCAACAGCCAGGGTTTAACAGTGTAATGGTACCTTTTATTATAAAAATACTTTGTGTTCTATATTGCTTTGAAAGGAAAAGGATTGACTTGCAAAATAATACAAATCGGAAAAAACAAAGTTTGCATTTGTCAGACTGCGTTTTCATTGTCTGTTGGAGATGTCGGCGGCCAATAACAGACTTCAACTTGGCGGCCTATGCAGAATGTTTGTTTTGTACACTTTGCCATCCTTTTGTTTTGCAACTTGTAAGCAGAAACTCGCATTACTGAGGAAACTGAGTTCTAAATTAAGACTACTTGCAATTAACTTTGAGGATTGTGCCAATTCAGTCTTAGCTTGTTTTCAGCCCCAGTAAATGCCAGCAGTATTGCCCCATTACCAGAACAGAAAAACTCCTTTTACAAAATGGTCTCTGGGAGCAATACTGTGGAGATTCCATGGTTTGGCACCAAGTGGCAATGTTGGCACAAAGGCAGCGTAAACGTTCTGGGCTGTTGGTAGAATTTTACCACAGTGGTATTTTGTTTAATAAGTTTTGACCTACCAGTGGTGCCGCATGGGTTGAGACCAAATACATACTGCTACATGTTTGGCGGTTCTTTGGTACAGTATCAGAAAAACTGTACTGTGCTGTCAGGACTGCTGGGAATCCCGTTGTTTGTTTGCCGATGCAGCCAATGCTGCTGCTCAGGTATCCCCGTAGCATTTAGCTTTTTTTGGCTTCCTCACATAATTATTTTTTTAAACCTCTGAAACTTCGTTCCGAACAGAGATCTGAAAATCCAAGGTGTGGTGACAGAAGCGATGCAGTGCGGACCAGCTTGCTTTCTGGTTAATGAACAGCCTCAGTTTGTCCCTGAACGTCTCCCCCAAGAAGCTGTAAATGATTGGGTTGAGGCAGCTGTTGGAGAAGGCAGCCAGGTTGACGATGTGCCCGGCCAGTGGGTGGCTGTGCATCAACGTCCAGTCGTCTGGGTGCGCGGGGTCACCTGTCCCTTGGAGGAGCTGGATGCTGATGAAGACGTTTTCGGGAAGCCAGCAGATGAAGAACACCAGGACCACCACCACGATCATGCGGAGTGCCTTCTGCCTCCTGGGCCACAAGCCCCTGTGCTTCTGAGCCCTCATGAGGATCCTCACGATCAAGGAGTAGCAGAGCCCGATGATGGAAAAGGGCACAAGGAATCCCAGAGTCACCTCCAGCCACTGTATTTCCACCACGTTGGCGAAGCAGAAATGGACCTCCCCCGTGTGCTGGGCTTGCACGATGGTGAAGGGCATCAAGGTGGCCAGTATGGAGGCCATCCAAATGAGAGCGCAGCTCAGCCGGGCCTGCTGCATGGTTCTGAAGGGCCCAGTTTTCATGCCACTGGCCAGAGCCATGTAGCGGTCGAAGCTCATCCAGGTCAGGAAGAAGATGCTGCTGTACATGTTGATCTGGAGGAACAGGGACATGAAGGTGCAGAGGATGGCGATGTCGTAGTATTTCTCGTTGAGGTTGAAGACCTCGATCAGGGAGTCCGCCACCAAGATGAGGTCTGCTGCGGCCAGGTTAACGAAGTAGAGATCCGGGATGGTCATCTTGTCCCGGTGCGTCAGGTTCACGACCAAGATCAGGATATTGCCGATGAAGCCGATGGGAAAGAGGAAGATGGTGTACAAGCACGAGAGGAAGAGACTGACGACGTAGAACTGGTAGGTGTCTGCGCTGACCTCGGCCAAGCCACGGTATGTGGTTTCATTGCAGACATAAGAACCGTTCAGCTCCAACGCTGTGTCGTTTACATAGGTGTGGATCATTGAGTTTGTGTGCATTTCCATAGTGAATCGCTTTGCTTGCTTGAATCGGATTCGCGTCACTATATATTTTTTTTTTTCACAGCTACATTTTCAAACCTTTTAATTGCCCATGGTTTCACTTAAATGTTTTAACTCTCCTGTGTGTTTTAGCTGTGTTCTATATTCTTGTCCTCCAGCTAGTTCTTGACCACTTTAGGGCAGTCCGAAGCCGTTTTCAACAAAAGCAAACCCATCCTTCAGTGGGAAGGCACTAGGCATTTCAGTCCTCGTGATAACACTGTGTTTTCAGTTGATTTCCAGATCACAACACTAATTTTGTACAATCCATTGTACACTAAAGGCACAATATTTCAGGGCTCAGGCTCCCCCTTGTTCCTTCTGAACATCTGTTTCTTTCCTTTTTCATGTTGGTTTCATGCCACCCGAGCTGAAAAACAACAACAAATTGTTTATTTTATTAAATTTACAAAAACAGCTTAAACTTTCAATTGCAAAGCAATAACTTTTTTTTTTTTTTACCTGCTGGTTGGTATTGTGCAAATGAATATTACTAACCCAAGCTGTGCGTTGTGATTTCATCATGGTGCTGTGCCCCGCCCCCCCCATTAATTTAAAAATGTAATCAGTTTGAAGACATACAACTTAAACCAAATGACACAGAGACAGTAGCTTTTAATTTTCTAGGGGACAGAATCTTTGCATTTATTAATGGACTCCTGCCTTGGTTTCCAGAGCAATTACTCTCAGCTGAAGTGCAATCTGTGGCATACTCTTCACTGTAAATGCATGTCATTTTGTGTCTCGACCAGGAATGGGATGGGGGCTAGGGGTGTGTTATAAAACCAAGAGAAAACAGTCACGTCTTTCGATAGAGTACCTTTGTACACCTGTGCGCCTTTTACTTTGTGAAATATGTTATCATTTCCCACCAGTTCATTCTTTCGTGGTAACGAGGTACGGAGCGTCTGCTATCATTTTCCACCAGTTCATTCTGTCGTGGTAACGAGGTACGGAGCGTCTGCTATCATTTTCCACCAGTTCATTCTGTCGTGGTAACGAGGTACGGAGCGTCTGCTATCATTTTCCACCAGTTCATTCTGTCGTGGTAACGAGGTACGGAGCGTCTGCTATCATTTTCCACCAGTTCATTCTGTCGTGGTAACGAGGTACGGAGTGTCTGCTATCATTTTGAAGTCCTTTGGAAGCAAAGTGAGGCACGCAGTTCCGTTTGGACATCAAAGCAAGTTCGATGAAGAGACGTGTGGTTAGACGTGTGAGGAGCGGCAATCACAGTGCCCGTGTGTGGGGTGCGTTTTTTAAAAACCGGTTTGTCATCAAAACAAATGTCATGCAAAATTTAGAGGAAGTTACTAAGGCTATATGGCTAGGCCTACCAGCACACAACAGGTTAGGATTATTGAAGGATATGAGAGAGTTAAGTTTTTTTTAAATTTTTTTACATTGAAATCTAGGGTTAACAATTGTTTAACTAGTGTTTAAAAGGTACTTTATTATTAACAACTGGAATATAAAAGCTGGGTTTGCAGAGAACCACAAGACGGGAAGAGGACATTTAGGGCTTTCTTGCCATTTGCAGTCCGGTTTCAGTACTTGTGCAGTTTAATTGCATTTACTGACAAGACTATGAAATATTGAATACAGTCTTTAAAAACAACAAAAAGAGAGAACAGACGAGTGTGGACACATTTTAAAGGCATTTACAATTTCAACTAAATTACCTACTTTTGCACTCTTTTAAAAACAGTTTCTACCACGTTACTCACAGGGATCCAAGCAAGCCAAACCACATTTAAAAACAACTCAATAGGTTATAAAAACTCTTAAGCACTACACCTTTTACAAGGCTATCGTAGCATGTAGGGTCAAGCCTGTATATCGTGATATTATAGAACTATCTGTGCTGTATATATAGATAACTCCATTAGCATTCAGTTTTCTTTTTAAAACATTACGAATTTATTTGTCAGCATGTGGTGCACCTCTCAGCTAAAAAAGTCTTTTGTAATTATTTTGCTTTGTTTCTCTGCTTTTTAAGGCTCAGTACAGCGCCCAGCTCGGCTTACATCTGGTCTGTCACACTCCAGTAAAATAAACCTGTACAGTTTTATAAATCAAGCAGGTATCGTTGCAATGCGAACCGCTCGCAGTGAATTAAACCTGGACTGCGCTTTCAAGGGATTGTAGTAAAATGGAATGGGTGAATGCTTAGTCTTTTATGAAGTTGTTGTTATTATTTTTATATAAACGAGGCTGATGTACTGTAAAGCTCACATTTATGGTTAAAAACAGGGATTAGCATTTAGAATGTGAAGTGCTGAAGTCTCCGCGGGATTCCCACCGTGTTTGTTATCCACACTTGTTTGTTACAGGTGCTTTTGTAGTGAAATCCCAACCGAAAGCACTGTTTCATGCCAGAAGAATATCTTGTATTCCAGGATTAGCTCTGTATATTCTTCAACTACAATGCTGTTGGCCAGCTCCTATAAGAAACTCGTTTCACAAATAAATACCCAGTGCACCAGCACGCTCACAACATGAATCATTTTCCAATGCTGCTGTTTTGCGTCTTTATATATATTTCTGTTCATTGATAAAGGCAAAGTTAAAACGTGTATAATCTCTGTCTGTAGTACTGTATTGTATCTTTTTGCTTGAAACACAATTGCTGTTGAAGGCAGTGTAGTTCCTCATGTGGACTGAAAGCCAGCTTGCTGTGTACGTCTGATACCAAACCAAAGCAACTAGCTGATTTATTAATACTGTCTCATAAAGAAACGAGTCCACTTACTTGTGTGTTGAAGGGTTACTGTTTTAGTTTGTTCCTTTCTTACTGTGCAGAAGTGGTGATGTGCCATAGCTCTGTATTTCCCATCAGAGCCCCTGGAAACTGTGTGCTGAGCAGAGTAGTGTGCAGGAGCTGTGTGAGTGACTGCTGTGTGCCTCCCCTGCTTTTTAGAGGAGGATCTGCATCAGGAACAGCAAATCATAACACTCTGCCAGTCACACAGACTTGACATGGCATATGGGTGAAAAATTACTTCTGTTATGCTGGACAACTTCGGGAAGCATGTGGACAACTTCGGGAAGCATGTGTTTCATGTTATTTATTAATGTAAAAATTATCAAAAAAGTGTCCATGTTCAAACCGATTTTTAAAATGTATTTATTTTTGTCAAATTTTACATCGTGTGAAACTTTTTGTGGTCGACTGCTTGCAACAGAAATGCATCTTCTTTTTAAATGCTGTGTAACCCTGTGTCCCATGTAATCTAATGATTTACTCTTGATCATTTCTGAGCCCTTTTCACTGGCTGTAGTATCCGTGTTCTCCTGAGGTTAATTTTCAAGTATTCAAATACGTTCGTAGTGGGGTTTTTTTTTTTTTTTTTGACGCAGTCTGTTTTCTACTTGGCTGTCTGCTGCACAAGATGTACTTTTATACTTTGAGTTTGAATGACTTCAGGACACCAGTTCTTCTTGGTTTGTTCTGTGCGTGTGTGTGTGTGTTTTTTTTTAAATCTCTACGCTAAACCAATTCTGAGACGAGACGCTGAATCAGAGTAATGGTGCCAGTTGACAGAGAGAGCCTATTGCTGCCTCAAGGCTGGAAGTGCTCTCTAATGTGGTATGATAAATTTAATGAATGTGCTTCACTGGTCGCCTCGTGCTAGACGCCTGCAGCGATTGAGACTGATAAATCCTTGATAAGATACATTGTGAAGGATGATGAGGCTGGGGTCAGTCTGCTTGCACTGAGACTGATAAATCCTTGATAAGTTGCATTGTGAAGGATGATGAGGCCGGGGTCAGTCTGCTCTGCACTGAGGTGGGGTAAATGGATCTCCAGAAGGAAATGCTTTGAAACCCTTTTGCATTCCGAGCGCGCTCTCTCCAGCCTGCCTAGTGCAGCAGGATTCCTAGGACTGTCTCCTTCACATTCACAACTCGCAGCTTGATGAAACCCATGCACACTTTCCCGTAATTAAGCTGTCATATTTTAGATTAATTTCAACACAACATTTCCTTGCTAAAAGCACAGAGCTGATTCCTGAGGGCATTTGAGTGTGCCCTAGTTGTGGTGTGTAACATTGAAAACAATGCAAGTATCTCCCTTGGCTTTCGGTTTAAGTTCCACTTAAAGGGCTGCAGTCAGGGCTTCAAACAAGAACCACACAGCAGAACGTGCTGCACTGCCCCCCCCCCCCCACTCTCCCCACCCCTCCTATCTGGCTGCACTGCCCCCCGACGTGACCACTCCCCCAGGGGTGAGTTAGGGGTCTGGGCAATCCCAGACCGACCCTCCGTTAGGGTCTGGCTGGCAATGCCCCCACTCCCCGCACCCCTCCGTTAGGGTCTGGCTGCCGACTGTCAGAGCTCAGGAGGTTGTGTTTTTTGTTTTTTGTTTTTTTTTTCCATTGATTACCTCCACTGACCTAACTTTTTTTTTTTTCTTTTTTTTTTTTTTTTTTAGTAAGTATGTGTACATTTTAATACTAACCCTTTTTAATAAAAACATTACCTCGCACGGCTTCCTGTTCAATATTTACTTTGCCCACCTGAAAGCTTAGGACAGGCTGATTAAGTAAATGTATGCTTTTCCTTTCAGGTGTGCAGTGACAAATAAACAACTAGTCACTTAATCAACAACACCAACCCAGCAAAAAGAACGTTCCTGGCTTGTGCGTACGTGTGTGTTTGTGCCATGCGCTCACACTGCTGCACATCTACAGAGCGAATAGAACTGGGTGACTTTGTAAAATCAATTCCCAATTTTTATATTTTGGACTTTTTTTTATTTTTTATTTTTTATCTGCTTTCATTTGAAGCCAGTTTTAATTGACTGACAGTGACTTCAGTTTACGTAATGTTCCACTGTGAGAAGCTCATTTTATGAGAATACAGCTAATTGCAATTTTGATCCGTGATGTGTTGGGAATTGGATTTGGGAGCCCTGCTAATTGGCTGGATTCTGAACATCCACAAGCAGGGATATTTTAGCATTTGCCTTGTCAGGTGTTAAGCTCTCCCCTGAGTTTCACCACGCATTGTCGTTCTCTCTTCTGCGGTTTAGACCACAAACAAATGAACATAGAAATGACTGAATTCCTGTCTGTAGTTCCAAAAAATCAGGGATTGTTTTTGTTTGTGTTTGTTTGTGTTTTGTTTTTTTTTTCCATTCGGTTGCAGGTCTCCCGCAGTGTGCTGCCTGCATTAAGTGCTGGTGTATTTTGGGAACAACTATTCTTTGAAAAGATGAAGCCTGGTTGTTAATGAGATGTTGTGGGTCAAAGAAAGGAGTTGGAAGGACAAACAGAATGTGTCCACATTGAATGGGTAGAACCAGTGGTGTAGTCAAACCGGAACACGGTTTCTGTAGGCGGTAGTGGCATTCGCGTAACAGGCAAAATAAGTCACATGACTCCCATCTCCCACACATCTGTCTGTCAGTCAGTCCTCTCGTTGCTGTGAAAAGAGCATTAGGAACTTCTGTTACAAAATACTTCTTTAAGAAGGCTGAGAAAAAACAGATTTCATCACAGTGATGAAATAAGTACATGTTTGCTGTGAAAATGAAAGTGCACAACATGGAGTATTTTGTTAAAGACAAGGACTTCAAGTCCTCTCTCTGTGCAGTGAACAGCCAGGGGCAGCCTTCTCAGATTGTGCCTAGGCGGAGAGTTGAAATTCCACGTGAGTGATTTGTGGTTGGAGAGCTCCTGGTGTTTCTAGTGGTCCCTGTGTGGATCTCTGGTGTGCAGTATATTGGCTGGTCACATGCAGCTGATAAATATGAGAGTGTTCAAACAATAGGAAGTTGCCAGGTAGCAGCTAAACAGGGATGTTCTAGAGCCAAGGCCGTTTTGAAAGGCGTCTCTTGCTTGTGTTCTTTTTTTTTTACGTGGAGATTTTCCTTTTGAAAAGCCATCTTCTTGCAGGTTTCACAACCCTGCTGTGCCAGAAGGAGAGTCACGACCGCACAGGAAACGTATTCAAGTAAAATACACAGTCAAGGGGCCATGTGTGTTATTAATGGAGCTCATGTCCTTAACAGACTTAAATGACCTGGAGATAAAATAAAATCAATCCCATTTACTGATAACGCTGTGACGGTGGTATGGCAAAGGAGACAAAAAAAAAAGAATCAACTTATGTAGATCCTGTTCTAAAATCGTTTCCTTGAAACTCGGAAACGGTTCCCACATATATGCTTTCCACATATAGAAAGTTTCTTTACCTGATAATATGGGGCAACAGTAAATGCAAAGACACAATTATATAAACACTCTCTGCCACATTTTTACTTTGACCTTCTTTGCCTGCCCTGTTACTTTGGTGGATTTTCTGATTTTTTTATTATTTTTTTTTTTTCTTTTATTAACATGTCAACACCTTTTTATTGATGTGTTTACACCCATAGATACTTGGAAACTGGGTTTTTGATTTTTAAGTAAAGCATAATCTGTGTTTCCTGTAAACACACGGAGACTGCTGCTTTTGTGTTCACTGCAACGGGGTTACACTGTGCGCTGTAAGGAAACTAAAATGTGTGCATTTCTGTGTGAAGGAGAGCACATGGCAAGCATTTAAACACAATTTAGAAAGGCTTGTATTTCATACCTCTCAAATGCCTGTCTTGAATATCTCATATTGGTTTAACACTTCATTGATCTTTTACTGTTCGCCATGTACCTCAACACCTTTTGAACGTCAGAAGGCAGTTCCAGAACAAACTTCCTTCCTTTTTTTTTAATCTGTGCAGGCCCATGTCTGGAACAGTATACTGTGAGACTGCCACCTGAATTCCAGGAACTTTGGTTATGATAATTACATCATCACAAAACTTTCCATGCCAAACGTTTTGTTTGCCTTACTCAATGTCTTGTTGTTGAAACGTTTGTCATCGAATTCATGAAGTTGTGTTTTTTTTTTTTTTTTTTTTTTTTTAGTATTTCAATTTAGGACTTTTTCAGTATTTTTTAAAGATTGTGGACAAGGTGGGAATTAAACTCCCATGGCATACCAGTTTTATCCATTCCTGTTTTTACCATGAGATTACTAAGACACGCCCAAACTTGTTGCGCAGGCTGTTCAAGCTTGAGTTAAAAACTGGAACTGGGGGAAACTGCTGGGCAATAGGATTGTTATTTCCATCCCTGTGGAGGATTTACATAATCGCACTGCCGTGTAAAAAAAGTACTTTGGGGTCTGCCTGCTTAAAACTTGCATGAATATGCTTTTGTTTCGTTGAGAGTTGAAAGCAGATTTCCTGATGAGAAAATACGCACGTCAAGTTTTGTTGCCGCACTGCATTTGGAAAGCTAGCAATAGGTATCCTGAAGCAGATATGTAATAACAGGTAATCCTGGGGTCCAACCCCAGAGTTGGACCCAAGGACCCTGCCCCTGTTTAAACAGAGTAGCTGCACAGGGAACCTGTGATGCCTGTTTAATTCCAGCTCCACAAAGCAAAGGAAGCCGTCTCCATCCCCTTTAATAACATATTCTATTAATGAATTCTCTCTGAAGACAAAGAGTTTTCTAAAAGGCCCAGCTGTTGATGTTCTTTGTGATATTAGCACTGATTGTCTGTTAATATGAAAAATGTCATCAGTGAACCACCGTCTATGACCGCTTCAAACACTTGTGTTAGTAGCAAAGGCCTCCCCTCTGCCAGATGGCTGTTCGGGGTTTCAGTAAGGGGGGGTGAGTCGGTTCGATAGCAGCTGTAGAAACCAGACGTCATTCTAATGCTACGACAACTGTACAAAACATTCATAGCTCAAAAAGAAAAAAAAAAAACATTGGATGAGAACAAGGCTTTTTTATTGCAGTACAGATTATCAGATTGTGTCGTTACTCTGAACAAATTACCAGTCTGAACAGGGTTCGGCCACATAGTATTCTACAGCTTTTAAAAAGGGTCAAGTAAAAAATGCCAGCGAGTGAGAGCGTTCTTGTCGATGCCAGCGCGCAAGGTGAATGGTCAGCCGCTCTCTCTGCTTTCCTTTGCCTGCTTATCGGCAGCCATCAGTTGCCTCGGGCGCCTCTCCCTGGTTCTCGGAGTGCAGCGACACAGTGTCCTCTTTGTGCTCTGTGATCTCTATGGTGGTTGTCATGATATTCCTGTGAGTCTCGCCCCTGCTGATTCTCCTGCAGGGGTCTGTCAGGGTCTTAAGAGTCTTTACCATGCCTTCCCGGCACGGTTTGTGAAGAGAGACGATGAGCACCAAGCTGAGGCAGCTCCCTGAGAACATCACCAGCTCCACCACGTTGCACAGGGCCTCCTGCTGCGGAGAGAAGCTGCCCAGCCCGTACTTGAGGGAGGTTCTGTGGAGCAGGACGGCGTTGTAAAAGATCCTGCAGACGAGCGTCACCGAGGCCACAGCTATGAACGCAGAGCAAGCCTTGAGTTTGGCCGCCAAGCCCATTCCGATTTCTGACTTTTTCCAAAGGAGGAGGCACTTGATGAGGAGAAGGTAGGGTAGCACAATCCCCACGATGAACTTGACAATGTCATACCGGGGTCCTGCTTGCAGGGGGTCCAGCGTGCAGCAGAGGGACTCGTTGAGCTGCTGGCCCATCTCCAGCAGTGCTGTCGTGAAGACTGAACCGAGGAGGGCGCCGAGGGCTGTGAGGCCCACGCAGGCCAGAGCGTTGTCCAGCACTTTTATCAGCAGAGCTATGCCGGAGCGGTTTTCCTCGAACGTCAAGAAGAACAGCATGGTCACTTGGAGAAACTGAGAATTGAAGTAGCTGATGTTGAAGAAAAACGACAAGACCCCACAGTTCAGACTGGTAGTCTTCAAGTAGCTGGGTCTGTGTGCAATTACAGAGGTGGAGTAGAGTATTATGAACAGGTCGGTGAGGGAAAGGGCAAAGAAGAAGGTGTCCACCTTGGTCAGGCTCTTTCTTCCTTTGCAGCCCCTAATGAAGGTTATTAGGATGAAGACGCTGGCTGTCAGACCAGCCAGTGCCAGGACAGTGTAGCAGTATGTAGCTATTGAGATGTCCACAGAGAGGGTCAGATCATCTTCACTGTAATTGCGATGCAAGAACACCAGATCTACACTGTAATTGCAGTGCAAGCTTGGGTACACAAGCCCACTCATTTTATGAATATGCTGCTGATGTACAATATGTCTATTCTTTCAATAGGAGTTATTTTCAAGATCAACAACCATGCCAGAGTTTAAGAACAGCTTGTGTAAGATCGGCCCTTTTCAGATGAAATTTGTATTGCCCATGATCAAATCTGCAGAAAACAAAGGCAAATAAGAGAGAGGTCAATACTGTCCAGGTGTTTTGAAGGATTTATCATGCTTTAATTGAGACATGTCATACTTCACAATCTGCAGGCAAAGCCTTGCAATAAGTTGTGATAACTACAAGAATACTGCCACCTAATGTTCAGTGTCATATTTCAGAGTCTCATGACATGTAGAGATTTCAGATACAGTTTTGCAGAATCGTTGGAGGTACCAGCTTTGCATTTTAAGTAACATCATTTTGCACTGTTTGTCCATTCAGTGCATGAATGGACAGATTGCACAGCAGTTTGATCCCTTTTAGTTTTTTACTGTGACCTAAATAAGTAATTGTCTATTTTAAAAATGTGTCCAATTGAAGCTTGTATCAAAATGTGGAATGGCTCAGACTGCTCTGCAGTGCGAGTCCTCTGCCCATCTGTGAGACTTCAGCGGTGATGCTGAGATATTAATTAACCCTGTAGCATTGCTGTTCTTCGCCCCTGCAGAATCTACAGAGGACAGGGGGCATGGCTTCTCAGCACATCTGGTGGCGGGGATCCAAACCAGAGTGCCTGTGAAGAGGTTTCAGTTTGCAACAGGAGGGGAAACCTTCCCCTGCAAACATACACTAACTAACATACAGAGCACCATTCTCAAAACTTGAGACTTGCTTTGTTTGTTTGTTATACCCTTCCTTGCACAGCGACGTCATATTGGGACAGATACAAAAAAAAGTCTTCTAGTCTTTATATGGGGGTGCCATTTTTTTCCCCTCATCCAAAGCAGTGAAAACAAGTGTGGGTGTAGCTATCTAGCTATCTGGGGGTCTTTCCAATATTACATGCATGATATTTTCTTAAGCATGTTTTCAAGCATTCACATAGGGTAAACGGTGCTTTAAAAAAATAAAACCCTCCCAAAAAAAAAAGAAAGTGAGTAGGGCCCACAGTCTTCAAGTTCATGTTCATAAAGCATCCCCCCCAGGTATTAAAACACATACTAACTTGTGGTACACTGTGGTGGCCTTTGTGCAATACATCATCTGGCTCCATTTGTCTAGACCGTGAAAGACCATAAAGAAAGGTATGTACTTACCATGGACCAGCGTACAGTACAGTCGGGTTGTGTGTGTGTGTAACGAGAAAACAGTTTCCTTTGGAAATGGTTCCAGTTTGTGCAAAGCTGAGTAGCAGAGGCTGATATGAAGTGAAGGATGGCTGCAGACTCTCAGCTTTGAGCTCAAACAGGAATTGGGCTGAGCTCATTTCGAAACCTTACACCCAGGCTTCATATTGGGAGGGGGTTTTGGGTTGTCATGTGACCGCTACCTTTCCTGTTCTTAAAAAAGAACGCTGTTCTCGAGTCTTTCGAAATGTCTGTTTTTATAAATGGGTTCAGCTAAGGGTGGAGAAGCTGCTCTGTGAGGCTGTGTTATGTAACCTCTTTCTCTACTTAATTGTGAAATTTTAAATCAAATAGGACTTAAAACCTCATAACGGCTGGTCCCATGAGAGCTGCTGGGAGAAGCGTTTAGGTATAAAATGAACGCTTTGTTGGTATATTCCTGGGGCGTATGCTGTCAGAAGATGACATCACAGCCTGGCTGTACAATATCAAAATGTTATACATTCATGGAGTGCTGTAGTTACACCATGAATGAAGATAATCAAACACCCGGCAAGCAAAAGTGCAATAGACAGTGAACATACATGAAGATATCTTTTGAAACACGTGGCACTGTATATAAAGCTTGATATTCATGACACTACCTTTTTTTTTTAACTAATGAAAACGAACAATCTATTTCCAGATATTATTGGATCCTCTTAGCATGATACAGAAAATAAAAACAAATGAAATACAGTAAATGGTGTTGAAGTGGATTTCTATCGGTTTGGAACTCATGCATTTGAAAGCGTGCTATTTATTTAATATTTGACTGGTTTTGGAGTAGCACGATTGTTCTATTCGTGTATAATGTGCCTGGATTTCCCTTATGGGACGTGTAGCAGGTCGTGTGCATGGTGTGGGCTGGCTGGCTCGCTCCACTCTTCTAGCGCAGCTTCTGTAGGCGGAAGTTGAAATGCAGGTTTTTGTGGTCCTGAGCCGGCAGCCTCCTACTATCTTTCCGTCCCATTAGCTGCTTTCCTGTGTGCTGGCGAGCCTCACAATCAGCTCGTTCATACCTGTGCTCTCCTCTGCTTCATTAAACAGCACTTGTTTCAGTTAAGATGAAAAACCCTGAGTCACCAGAGAGCCTCATGTCATGACATCTGCAAGGATTAACAACTGATAATTGAGCACAGACTCTGGTTTCTATAGACTACTGCATTTTCTGTTTGTCTAGTTTTCTATTGGATGGCTGTTTTGTACTCTGGGTTGAAGAAGCCTTTATATTATACTGGCAATGGGTAAGTGAGGTGTGGTGTGTGTTTTTTTTAATGTTTTTTATAAACGGTGCTGCAGAAAGTGTTTGTCTTAGTGGCTGAAGCGTTGGAAACATTTTAATTTGAAAATGTCATAATAGAACAATCATGTTGTGAGGCATTTTATTTGACCACAAGATGGCGACCCTATTCCAGTGAAAGACCAGCAACAGGTTTGCATTGGCGCTTCCATAGCAAGACCTCCCTCTAGTGGTTTCTCTTGGCAGCTGCAAAGCCACAGGTAGAGGGCAGATGATCTCTCCAGTGTGGCAGTCTCTCAACCACTGTACCAGAGAGAGGCCCCTTTTAGAAATACTGGGATACACAGAAGTCTGCAGTTAAAGGAATGTGTTTTTTTTTTTTTTTGCCGGGAAGTTAAATCATGAACAGCCACAGGTGGTGTTGAGTTGCTCCGCCTTGCAGCCTTGGGATGCAAACTTCACCACGGCACAGAGAGGTAAGGTGACCACAGGAATAACCCAGTCTTAACAGGATTAGTGGTGGCCCGGAAAGCTCTAATAAAAACGTATTACAAGTCCTAATCTAACAGCATTTACAGTTCTGTAGGTACTTCCACAGTGGAAATCCAGGCTGTGAAACGTGCAGTAGTTATTCGATTCTTATGATGGAAAGGGGTTGGAAGTACAAGATGAGTTTAAAAGGTCAGAGAAGATCAAAAACCGCTTTGCGTTTGTGTTGTACAGTGTGCTCCTGCAGCCAAGCGTGCATGAGTGCTAACTCTCCAAGAGAACAGAGGGCTGGCTTGTAATCCCGATTAGCAGAGCCTTTGACTTGTACCAGTCGGGGGGAGAGGATCCTCCAGCAGTAATGCGATTAGGAGCTGTGGCCCTTGATCAGCCTGGCTGCACTTGGACCTGACCTGATTTGGTCTAGTCAGAGCCAAGTATTGGAGCAGCTTTCCAGACAGCCCTTCGGTCTCTGAGGCTGTCTGACGGAGCATCGATACGGGCTAAACTAGGCTGGGGTTCGCTGTCCCTGGGATCTTCGACAGTGAGATATCTATTGATTGAAAGTACGTGTGTGTGTGTGTGTGTGTGTGTGTGTGTCATGCCATGCAATGCCAGCAGAGCTCTGTGTCAGGTCTCTTCTGGGAACAACCAATATGAACGCCTTTTCAGCAGGTGAAAGATTTTGCATCCCCAACGTGCTCCGCTCGATCGCATGCAGTTCTAGCACGATGGACGGGTGCATTATCATCTTGAAAAGTAGCCGTCAACACACAGGTACAGGTGAAAGAATGCTTAAGTAAAACTACAGTGTTCGATCTGCCTCCAAACATTTAATTTAATTTATTTTTTATAAAGGGACCCAGGGTATACCAAGGCAATGCCAAATCCAGTCAGGTAGACGGCGCTTGACAGTGTACACTGTTAAAGATGTTCGGTTTGGGTGCCTACAGTACATTTCTATCCCTGGGGAGCTGGATCGTGAGCCACTACAGAGACGCTTTTTTTTGCGGTCCGGCTGCCGCCCTGTAATCCATTTTGCACAAGGTGTAGACACATCCAGCCTGTGGTGTTTAAATCTCCAGCTTGCTCCTCGGCACGTAGTCACCAGAGCTTGTCTTGGTATGTTGCACCGTGCAGGGTCCTGCACTGCGAGTGCTGTTACATCTCTGAGTAAAATAAAACTCGGCCAAAGTGTCTCCTAAGAGTTCCATCACAGAGATTAAACTGGGCTTCATCCTTTAATAATATAGTAATCTGCCGGCTTGAAACCCTATCCCTAACCCATACTGTCAAGTGCAGATTGCAATCTTCTGTATTGTCAGTATACATGGGTTTTGTGTAATCCAAGTACATTCTTTAAATCTGTTGAAGTTTAAAAAGCATCCCTGTCTGAGTGAGCTACTGCAAGCCATTCATTTTAAAGAAATGTGTTGATGTCCGTTTTGAACTCGGATCTTCACTGGCTCCCAGTTGTGCTGTACTGTGTTTTCGTCCCTGTCACACAGATTTGTGGCATCTAGTTTTGCGTTCGCGTTCCGTGGAGCTGGCTTCATAAAAACAAAACAAAAAAGCTGTGTGCATTTCCAAGGGCTTCTAGTATTTACTGTACTATTTGTGTGTAATGTTACTGGATTGCGGGCAGGTCTGTGGTTTTGGAGCCGACTCGAGTGACA
>NC_054560.1:9503030-9528030 GCF_017654505.1 Polyodon spathula
GCAACAAAGGACAAAGCAACAGTTGAGCTGTCTTATAATACAACTGATCCAGTATGTTTGTGTAATATGAAACCTCTTAATAATTTACAACTAACTTCGAGTATCTCAGTAGAGTTCAGACTAGTTAAGGTAAGTGTGCATCTACTTTTAGATGTGCAGGTTTGGAATTGGTAATCTGGCACCCTTTTTAGATTAAACACACAGCTTTAAAAGCTGAAGTGAAGCACGAACTTCAACACTTTTACAATGACCAAAATAAATAATGAACTGTGCGTATAGAATTCCAATGACAATCAACACCAATCCCAGGCATTAACCATCCTGATTCTTCCGTATTATTGGTGTTGCATTTTTACAAAAATTGTTTGGGGGGGGACTTGCCAACACGGAGGTCTGAAACTCCTTTTTTTTTTTTTTTTGTTCCCTTGAGCCTAGTCCAAGTGCCCAGTTCTGGGAATGGTACGATTCCTGGGTTTTTACAAACAACAAGCAAGCAAACAAAGCCATGATTCAGCGCGTTGGCAGCTTGCACTGCAGAAGTGGGCAGTGGGTTGAATAAGTTCTGGGGCTGCTTTGAATTTTAACTGCAGCGGAGGCTCTTGGCAGCACCACAGAGCGTTTTTGTCGTGTTCCACAAGGAAAGGCTTCTAGCACGCCTCTGCTTCGCATAACAAGGAGCCCCCTGGGTAAGGTGGGCATGCAGTGTCAGTCACTTTGAGACTGTCTCAGAATGAAACAACTGGGCTCTTATGATATTACAAAACCCTTCCTGCATAATTTATTTTTATTTTGTTAAACCACATAGGACTAATATTGAATCGAGTCAGGAAGTGGCGTTGAAGATGGAGCGAAGGTTTCTTTGCACCCTCGGTCAGTCTGTAAAAAAAACTGCATAGCCAATGCATAAACAATCTAGGGGAAATGGTTACTTAAAACATTTTCATAATAACGATCACTGCATGAGGAACTGTAATTGAGAGAGTGTTTAATTTGGGTGGCCCTGTGCGCTAAACTCTCTGTGCTACCTTATCTGTCTGATTTTACTGCTATTTTTCTTCGAGCCTTGTTAAGAGTACAACTGTAGTATAAAAGTCATTATTGACTTTCGTGTGCCTCGTTTGTTTTGCAGCTGGTCCAAAAACCGCAAAGAATGGAGATTTAAAAAGACGAGGCAGACCTGGCTTCTGCTGCACATGTTTGACAGCGAAAAGGTATGAAACACAAACTGCCATTTGAGTGGATAAAACACCCCCCCCCCCCCCCCCCCCCCCCCCCGGGTAGGGAGGCAATTTAGAGAAAAAACAATACAACGCCACTTACTTAATGATACAGCTCCCTGGACAAAGGGACCTTTCATTTTCCATTAGTGAAATCTATACAAAAAGTTCTCCTGGGTCAGGCCACCTTCCTCGCATATCTCGCTGTCTCACGGACCGCTTTCTTCTAACCCCGCCCTGCCCTGTCCCGCAGGTTCCTGATGAGTTCTTCAGTGTGCTGCTGGAGTATCTGGATGGGCTGAAGGGCGGTGCTCGCGAGACCACGGTGAAGAAGGCAGAGTCCGTCATCAGAGACTGCGAGGATTTGGAAGATGGCGCCTCTTTGGTGAAGGCAAGACGAGCCAGAGAGGTCATCCAGCTGCTGTCCTAAATGTGCCTGCTTCCGAACAGCGTGGTGTGTGTGTGAGAGAGAGAGACCCCGCAGCTAGAGAGGTCTGGATTGGTTCATCTCAAATGCCAGGTTTGCAGGGATGTTATCACCCTCCAAAGCGTAGATTAGAAACGCAGCACTCTTTTAAAAGCTGAAGTGAAGCACGTACCCATAGCAGTGATGTCCTGTAGCAAGAATTCCCCGCAAACACAGCCAAACAGATGAGTCAATCAGGGGCGACAGCAGACTCCCTGGACGCTAGCTTAAACTAATCGGGAGCCCTGTAATATCACTGTTCATTTGTTTTGTATCTGTTGTATGCCCTGTATAAGAATAGGGATTCAGTGAAGTTGCTAGTCTGGGACTCCTGCCAGTGTGCTGTATATTCGGTACCTGCACCGTGGAAGATTATCCTAGACTCGTCAGTATTCCGCCCCTTCCTGTCACCCAGTATGAATTCCGGGTATTCCCACTTCTCTCATCATTCTCCAGATGTGCTGCTGTTTTATTAGCATACAGCTGTGATGTTCTGGACAGACCTGTATGTGTAACATGTGTAAGCAGCAGATTCTTTAAGGAATGAAACTCTCCACCTGCCAACAACAGATTTATGTCATTTAATTACCTCTCTCTCAGACATATTGCATGCTGTACATGAGCAAGTGTAGTCCAAGGTGTATTAAACTTTTTTTTTTAATAGACACTGGCTGACAGTTCTTTCGCAGCATTCAACCTGTTTTGTTTTAATAAATGCAGAGAATGTATTTTATAAATGTCAGCTGAGTTTTGTTTGTTTTTGAGTTTTTTTAAGTGTTTGTTCTAATTCTTGTCTTGCCAAAATCCCATTAAAGCCAATGTCACACACATCTTGGCAATGCTTTCTAAATCTTCCAACTAAGTACAAACATATAGATACACGTCAACACATGACGCGATAGTGTTTAGAGGAATGCTGGGACCAAGCTTTTTGTTTTGTCAGCAGACCAAAACTGAAACGTCAACCGTTTGTAACGGACACAGTGAAGGGAAGTTCTTTGAGAAGGAAGCTGTAAAACCAGATACAGTAATGATTGCCAGGCAACCATCAGACAGAAAACCTGTTTCCTTGAATATGACAGTGTGGCTGGACTGGGTAACAAGCAGTACTACTCAATGTTTCAACTCCCCAATAGCCCTTAGGCAGGTATAGTATTATATGTCGGTCTGTAATGCTTCAATGCCTATTCATTTACACCCACTCCAGGCTTTCCTAATCACTTAGCTGCGGTTTTATTTGCTTTTACCAGCTTCCAGGGCTGAATTTAAATATAATAGGTATTTATTTATTGTTTATTTTTATTTTAAACTGGTTGAACTCTACAGGGATCAGTCTTCCAATTTATCAATACAGAGAATAACTGCTTGAAAGCTGAATGCTTCTGTATTAGTGAATGAATGAAGGGAGGGAGGGAGGCAGGCTGAGAGATGTTTCAGCTATTTCATGTCTGACATGATTCCTTTACCACAGACATCTGGGGCATGTGGAGCGGTGGTCCTAACCGTTTTTCTGATGTGTAAAACCTAAAAAAACAAACAAAAAAAACACTACAGGCACTGAATGTGTTTCCCCATCTGTGCCAAATGCCCTGTCTATTAAAATAATGGGATCCAGAGGGCCTGCATGCGAAGCACGAGGAGGGTGGGCCGAAGCCCTATTCTACAGCTTGCGAGACACAAGTTCAAATCTGTTTTTGGACTCTCCATTACTAGTTTTGGACTGCACTTTGTGCTCCAATTTACTAAACTGTTCCACGCTTCACAAAAACACACACAAGTGACTGTTCCATGATGATTCAGCACAGAGGTACCACCCTGCAAACTAAATGAAACCACGAAGGCTATGTTTTTAATGCTTTAAATCAACCTACCTTTCAAACAGGGTTGGTTTCAGTGGTAATAAACTAGGTACAGGGTAGGAGACCAGAGCCCCGGTACACTGCAGCATGCTTTCTTATCACCTGTATGCTGGGATAGAATGGAACCTGCACCGCAGGGTTCCTGTGCATGTGGTGGAACGGAATGTGTTGGCACTCTGCTGACACACACACACACACACACAATCCCTGTTGCAACACACATACAGCACACAGACACGAAAATGCAGGTATAGACCACTCTCTAAGGATTGAATTAAAAGTGTAGAGTACTAACACTCACAGCATCTACCTTGCAAATCAGAGTCCAGTGCTCTACTAAATGAGCCAGCCAGTGCTGCTTACCACCCCTGTAAAATGGCAACTAGTACTTGAATGAATTATTAGTACACCCTGTAAGGGCAGATTGAGACTGGATAACAGAGGCAGCAATATGAAAAAGACTCCTGAGGTTTAGAGTCCTACACTGCCCCCTAGTGCTGGCCTAGGTAGTAAAGCTTTACTTCACCCCTGTTTAAATCTGATGCAATGGGAACAGCCCGCCCAGTTAAAGGTGTAGTATAGCACCACGGGTGTAGAGGGAAAGCCACACTTTGGAATTTGGGTTACTGTCGGTGGTGCAGTTCTTTACATTACGGGTTACCGTGACATGCATGTGGGAGTTGCCATTAAAGTGACCCATGGCCCAATTCAACTCACTTCTCAGCTGTGAAATTGCGTTTTTGTTTCACACCTACTATCTTGTGTTTTGCAAGAAGGAGCACTGCCAGACCTACGAGGATAAAAACAGAATCAAGCATTTAGGCTAACGGCAACGGTATGCGTTTTGGTGAGAATTCACTTTTTGATTGGGTGCTGTCCTCGTGAGCATTCCCTATTCGGTCCTAGCTGTGCGGGAAGGTGTCGTGCATCATGGGAAATGTAGTCCTTTTTTTTTTTTTTTTATGCAATCCTGTTTTTGAAAAAAACATCAGTGTGCGAGAACAGGCACTACAGTTCGCAGGTTGTTTTTTTTCCTGCTTGTCAGTTTCAGAGGGAAGATGCAAACACACAAGACAGTTTGTAGCATTCCATTTTTTTTTTTTTTAGTCATAGAGGAGTGAACGTTTGCGCCCGCTGTCCCTGAACGCCCCTGAGTAAAAGGGCATTTTAACAGGTAGGGTTAACAGTGGAATGTATTTATAATGATTTTCTCAAATGCTAAAGTTGCAGAACTTGCACGCCTTGGCTACTTTGTGTTACTGACTGTAGGGGGCGCAATACACAGTTTAAATATTACAGAACCTTCCCACGGACTCCGCTTTAACCAGAATCCACGTTTCAGATTGTTTTGCTAAATAAATAAATATATAAATAAGTAGCTTGGGTATACGATCGGTCGGCTTTCAATGTGCACCTGAGCAGTCAATAAAACATGCAATATCTATTGTCGACCTGGCATTGTACACTGCTGTTACTGCTTAAAATAAACTACTCCAGTACAATTAAGTGTTTTGAGTACACAATAAAACATAATCTACTCGTATAGCAGTTTGATCCATTCCTGGTTTTACTATGAGTTTAGTAAGACACACCTGAGCTTGTTACCTATGCACTGTGGCTAATCAAGCGCGTATTAAAACCTGGACTGGGTGAAACTGCTAAGCCGGAGGAGTCGTTTTATTGCCATCCCTGAGAGGCATATTGTGGAGCATAATATCCACTGAATATATAGCTGGTTGCTGCGTGCAGGATGTTGGAGCTGAGCGATGGGGGCCAGCCTGTCGGTGTGCCCGAGGAGCTGGGCGTGCCGCGGTATCTTCACACCGCCGCCTCCATCTGCATCCGCAGGTGAGCGCAACCGGCCTCCTTCACAAGCTTTAAATGAAAGGGTTGCAGTCAGTGTTTTATTTTTTTTGTCAAGAGGAGATGCTAATGCTAAGAACGTCGGTTTGTTCAGTCGTTACGCTCCTTGTTTTGTATTGTCTTGTTAATCAGAGAAGACGTGGCCGCTGGTGACGAAAAACCTGGACCGACTGAAGGAGGCAGAGAAAGAGAGACGGGGCTGGACACAGTCCTAGCCTTGTGATTGGCGAGCGACTGTTTGTTTCGAAGCCCATTCGATTAACCTAAAAAGGGCGAAGAGGAAACAGTCTAATGAGCATCAGCTCACCTAGACCAAGCCAGCAGTCAGAGAGAGAGACACACAAACGCACACACCCACATTTACAGGAGGGATTGCACCTCTGTTCCTGTCTCTCTCTCATTCAGGATGAATCTACCATCCTGAACAAGCTCGCCAGAGGGGGGCGCCGCCGAGTTGCGGGGCAGGCTCGGACAGGCAGGCAGGGGTACCACCCCGCTTCAGCATGTGCACTGCAGGAACTCATATTTAAAACCTCCACCCCTGCCAGGACAGTGGTGAGGGAGGTGTCGGGAGCACCAAAGCCAATAGGAACTGTACTTTCAATAAGGGGGCGGGAACAAGCAGGGGGTTGATTGTGTGGTTGAGTTTTTATTCAGTCAGAGGGTTGGGGCAGAAGTGTGGCATGAATAGGTAGAGGAGTCATTTTTTATAAATTGTTCTTCACCTGTCCGTTCTAGGATTGAAACAAAGTGTACCTCACTTGTCTTTTACTATAGTTTTGGATTGTTTTTAATTGTAGACATTTTCCTGGCTACATTTATTATTTACTTTTTTAATAAATCCATGCTCTGAACCAATTAGCCTTTGTTAACCATAAGCCATGCAGACAGGAGCGTAATGAAGGGGTAAGAGGACCACTGCTGGAACGTAACCTGAAGTAAACTGAATGTGAAAAACTTGAAAACTACATGGGAATGAAACTGTTATTCTGTTATTGCTAGACAAAGTAAATTAATTAAAAAACATTAATAAATCATAGAACACAGCTGTGTACCAAATATTAAAACAAATACCTCAAAGTGCTCTGTTCCCCAGAAATGTAATTCACCTTAATCTGCCAGTCAATGTCTTGGTCACATTTAGCCTACATTGATTTTTTTAACCCCGCAAAGAAGCAAAAGGTAAATGAAATAAGTTTTGTATGCCTTGGCTCGCGGGGTGAGCGAATGCAAACAGAGCCAGCAGGTCATAAACAATGTTGTGTGAACTGCAGCCTGGCAAGCTGGAGTATGAGCAGAGGATCGGAGACCTGGAGCCAGGCAGCATGGACAAACACAATCCCAACCCTTTAAACACTCGCTTTAGTAAAATAAGCAGCAGATTCTGGAAAGAAGTATAACGTACTTGTCATTTACAAGCAACAGTAGCTCTTTAATTGAAATCTAATTGTTACTAATTACTAGTGCAGTTCAGAATGCTGTTAATACAGGGTAGAAGGACCAGTTGCCTCTTTAAAAATATATACCTATAAATCATGAACTTGAATATCTGGTACTGTCTTGGTACACATGGTGTTTTTATGCTTTTGCGTTTGGAATTTTATTTTTTAATAAGTAACTATCTGAAACTGCACACTTCAATTATTTTTCTTTTTATTCAAACAGCTGAATACAATTAAAATACTAACATCGCTAGTTTGCTACACTTCAGATGCACACAGACATTACTAATCGTGTAATTATCCACTACCAGTGCCTGACGTCGGCTGCCACTTTTCTCTTCCTGCTAACTAATCAACTCTCCAGTATGTTTAAAGACAGTTGCTGATTGGTTCCCTGGGGGGGAGCTAGCAGTCCTGGAAGTGCTCGTTGCCGATATCCCGGAGGTCGATTCCGGCTGTGCTCGGCGGGCTGGCGCAGGTGATGTTATTGTACACAATCTTGTCATCTCCATCCTCCAGCGTCTCCACCAGGCGGGGGACAGTCTGGGGTTTGCTCAAACTGTAGTCCCTGAGGGGCAGCGCAGAGCAGTTGCAGTGCCAAGGGTTCCCATCCAGCCACAGCTGCTCCATATTCCCTGGGAACCCATCGGGGAAGCTGCGGAGGCTGTTCCTCTTGACGTTGAGGTACCGCAGCCTGGAAAGGGGCAGCAAAGTGCTGTTCTGGATGGATTCCAGTTTATTGGAGGAAAGATCTAGCCAGGAGAGCCGCTGCAGGGGGGCGAACGCTTCTTCTGGGAGACGCTGGAGCTGGTTGGAAGACAGCAGGAGGTACTCCAGGCTCTTCAAGCCAGCAAAGGTTTGAGAGGACGTGGAAACCAGCTTGTTGAACCTCAGATCCAGCTCCTGAAGCCCAGGGAGCTCCGCAAAGCTCTGGTCGTCGAGCAGGGAGATGCTGTTGTGCTGGAGGAAGAGTCGGCGAAGGCCTGTGAGCCCTGAGAAGGTCTGGGGCCGTATTCTGGTGAGGCAGCTGCCATCGAGGTGGAGGCTGTGCAGGTTTGCCAAGCCCTTGAAGACCTGCTCTGGAAGACTCCGAAAGCAGCTGCCAGTTAGGCTCATCACGGCCAGGTGGGGGAGCCCGAGGAAGGAACCGAGGCGCGCCTCCTGAATATGGTTGTGGTCCAGGGCAAGGACCTCTAGGTGGCCGAGCCCATCAAAGGTCCGCTCCACCAGCACCTTGATGCGGTTGTGGCTCAGCCGGAGCTCCTCCAGGTAAGGGAGGTCCCGGAAGATCCTCAGGCGCAGGCCGGCAATGGAGTTGTTGGAGAGCCGGAGAACGTGGAGGCTGGGCAACCCGGAGAAGGTCTCCTCGTAGAGTCCGACCAGGCGGTTGCTGGAAAGATCCAGCCAGCGGAGGGATTTCATGCCCACAAAGGCGCGGGGAGCCACCATGTGGATCAGGTTTTGACTCAAGTAGAGCTTCTGAAGCTTCTGCAGCTTGTGGAAAACATTGGCCTTTATTACTTTCAGGAAGTTCCCAGTGAGGTCCAACTCCTGGAGCTCGACAAGCCCCTGGAAGAGATGCGGATGCAGGTACGCCAGCCTGTTCTCTGCCAGGTTCAGCTCCCGGAGGCTCTGAAGGTCCTGGAAGCTGGTTTCTGGGAGCACCGCTAGGGAGTTCCAGGCCAGATTGAGGAGCCAGAGGCTGGATAGCCCAGAGAAGAGGCCTTCCTCAATGCGAGTTATCTGGTTGCTGTGGAGACCAAGCGAGGCCAGGTTCGGCGTGTGGTAAAAGATGTTGGCAGGCACAGAGCGTAGCCGGTTGCGCTCCAAGTGCAGGTGGGACAGGGAGCCGAGCCCGCGGAGGGACTGGGGATCCAAGCTGGATAACTGACCGCTCTGCAGGTTCAGGAAGTCCAAGGCAGAGAGGCTGTGGAAAGCAGAGGCCGGGAGGGAGGTGAAGTTGTTGCCATCCATCCACAAGGAGTGTGTGGCCTGTGGAAGGTCAGAGGGGATGCTGGACAGCTTGCGTGAGCTGCAGTAAACGTGGAGCTCCGAGCTGTATTCATCGTGGAAGCAGGAGCAAGAGGAGGAGCAGTCTGGCGGCTCAGGGGAACGCTCTTCTCCCGATGTGGAATCGGGAGTCGTGGCGATCGCAGCAACAGCAAACCAGGAGATCAGGAGAGAGGTATACATCTCAGCTGAGCGGAGAGAATGGTGGCTTCAGTTCTGAAGAGGATAGTATCTAAAATATAATATCTGATTAAACAGAGGTAAAAGAAAATGTAACATAAGTGTGTGTGTGTATATATATATATATATATATATATATATATATATATATATATATATATATATATATATATATATATATATATATATATATAAAGGGGTCAGTCCAAAGGTCATTATGGGTTCCGAACTAGGATTTCGTTGCCACTGGCTAGACCATATACTTGTACCCGTTGTCTGCAGTTTCTAATAAAAACCTCCTGGATCTACTGCTGTTAAAATACCTTGGGGTGCTGTGTGCAGGTTTTCTTTTACAGAGTCTGGGCTAACTCGGATCTACCAGCACTCAGAGCTTTAGACCTGGAAGTTTTGTGTTTCTTCAGCACAACCTGAATTAGCTGCATTGGCCAGCACACCCGGCACCGACTGCTTGTGTGTGTCCCTGGCCTGTTCGAAACATTCTCAACAGCCATCTCCAGGTTCCAGGACTTGACTAGCCCCTTGCGAGCCACACAGAAATAAAAGAACACAGCTGCCTTACCTGCAGTCCAGTAGCGAGTCCTGGGATCAGACGGCTGGAAGCAAGGTGTCTCTGGAAAGTAGGGCTGCCGTCTATCTCTCGCTCGCTCTCTTTCTATCCCATACCCTGCCAAAAAAGTCAGACCCACGGATCTCTGGTACAGTCACAATGTTAACCTTTTCATCCCTGTAGAAAACTGGCATCCAGCCTGGAAACCCAGCTTTCACTCGCATGTAAAAACAAATAATAGTTACAGACATACGGTACTTTTTAAATTTTTTATTAACGTAAGCCAGTAATTTAAACACATATCAGCTACAGGTAGTCATCCCTTCTACAGACCACAAGAAAGCCAGGGACTAAATACACCTTTGTGTGTGTGCGTGTGTGTGTGTGTGTGCGTGTGTGTGTGTGTGCGTGCGTGCGTCTGGGTGTGTGATCTTATCTGAACTGAACCCTAATTACAGATATACAGAATAAACAATCCAAGCACCAGGACAGTCAGTCCAAAGTTCTCTTCTGAAACGATTTACATTTCTATATAAAAAAAAAAAAGAAAAGTTATTTACCAAAAAATCTGTTACGAACAAACCAACCAAACTCATTCACTGACGCCCAACTGTCCGACTTTAGCAAAAATAAATGAAATTGCTGGGTTGCGGATGCTTTTTGTTTGACCTCTTTCAGAATTATGTAACTTTACACTAAAGTAACTGTAACCTTCAAGAAAATAAATCAAATCCAGGCACAGATATAAATTGTATTATATTGTTTGAGGGTGACAAGACTGGATAGAGCAATACTGAGATGTGCATAGGAAAGCAGAGCTGGTTAGAGAGATGCCAGCTCTCAGATCTGTCATCTTACTGTGCATCTCCTACAGAAACTGCTTTCTGATATCTGGCTATCGTAGACGTTGTACTTTGGACTTTAAAACATTGGAAGGTTCAGCATTTGGGACTCAAAAAACACTGTTTGTTTCCCCAGATTGCTGGCTCCAATTTCATACTGAGAGATAAGAGTTTGGGAGGGAAGCCGACACAGAATTCAGGACAAGGGAGAACAGGGATGTAGGTTCAAATCCAGGCGCAATCTGACCACAGATAGGAAAAGTACTATGGTACTGAAGGTCTTTATGAAAGTGTGGCAGGGACATGTTACAAACTTCAATAAAAATGTGGCATTATTGTAAAATTAGGCAGCTCCGTCCCTGTGTAGAGAGTGTGAGTGTGTGTGTGTGTGTGTGCGTGTGTACGCACTGTGTTCCAGGGAGAGTAGAGGTAAATAACCACGAGTTCTCCCAGGACTGGAGGGATGCCAATTGCCAGCCCTTGAGATGCATCCAAATTGGAATAGGACTGACAGCGTGTTCAGTTTTTTCCTGGAAATCCCGTATCAGTCTGAGAAACTGAAGCAGTGTTGAGTATTTTTTTTCCCCCAAAAAGAAAAACTTTCATAATAGAAATATACATCTGTGTTTATTTAAGATTTCTGTACACACACTATATACATTGTCCCTTGTTACTGTAGTTCTATTTTTATTTTTTAACTTGGCAAGAAATATGGTCAAGGAATTCTGGTGTGTAGTAAAGTGAACCAAACTGGTTTAGAGAAACCTCTGAATTGTACACCGTACTTCATTTTTTTTCAGCCTCGTGTGAAAAGACCTCTCCTTTCTGCTAGAGTTTCCAAATGCCCTTGGGTTGAGTGCAGTGTGAACGGTGCCCCAGCAGTCTCTCAGGTGTATTCACACAGGTGCCCGCAGCCGGCCGGGCAGTGTGAGCTGCTCTTTAGCCAGTTCATGATGTGCTCCAGGTGCCCCCCATGGCTGCAGCCCTGGCACCAGACAAAGAGCCCCTTCACCACATGGTGACACACGGCACAGATACTGGCACACTGGTGACACCTGTCCCCGGGAGAGAGAGAGAGAGAAGAGTCACCAACCAGCCCTCTGCAACTTCAAGACACACAGTGTGGGTGAACATGCCTCAGGACGCTACAACAGGTACAACAGTAGATACAAAAAAAATAGATTGATTTTGCTGAAAATTTTTTGCTCCAGCCCTTAAAATCTAGTGCTGTTTGTTCCAAGTTTTACATTTTTAAGTTTTAGTATTTTTTTCAACCCCACTTAAAGTACAGTGGAGCAAACTTTGCACTACAGCAAAAAAACTTGATAAAGCTATACCAAAGTTTAGCAAGGCCCTCCCTGACCTGTCGCAGATCCAGCCCTTGTTGCTCATGGGTCTCTTGCAGTTGCTGCAGTTGATGTGGAGGGTGGTGGAGGTCTGGTTGAGGCAGTTGATGGCGCTGCTGGTGCTGAGCTTGATCACCTCGTTGGAGACGTTCCACAGCTTGAAACGCTGCAGGAGATCAATGTATGACGTGTACCAGTGCTCCTGGGGAGGGACAGAGGAGAAGGGCAGGGCGGGGGGGGTTACCAGGGTGATCCAACACTGGGAGCTAAGATAACATAACTGAACATAACTGAAGTAACTTCCAAAGCGTGACTGACTGGTGTCTCTGCACATATATAGCGGTCCTTGCCTGCGTGAGCTCATCCACCTCCTTGCGGATGCGGTCTCCCAGGACGATGAGCACGGACACGGCCATCTGCACGTCGCCGGCCTCGGCGTAGTGCTGCAGCATCTCACGCACCACGGGGCTGAAGAAGCTGGCTGGCAGGTGGCTCTCGTACAGGGGCTGGGAGATGGAGATGAGGGAGAAGGACTTGATGGGGGTCAGGCACACCGTCTCCGCCTCGTTGCCGCTCACGTGGGGCGAGTCCACCTTGTCCTGCAGGTGCTCTGGCACGGAGGGGTTGTCCACAATCTCGTGGCGCAGAGGGAACGCCTCCTGGGGCAGGATGTACTCTGCCTCCTCCGCTGTGCAGAGACAGACAGACAGACAGGGCAACGGTTACACACAGCCTTCAAGCGAATACTCAAAGAGATGCTTTAGAGAATGTGTAATATACAAGGCAAGCAGTGAAGGAAATAAAAACTCCAATTGCACTGCACTTTGATCCATTCCTTGTTTTAATAATATGCACTTGAGCTTATCAGGCTGATATTAAAATCTTCAAATGAATAAAACTGCTATGCAATAGGAGTCTTACAACTTACTTGTATACACAAACAAAAATTCTTTAAGTTCTACTTTAGTTCTTTCAGCACAGCCATGACTGATTTTAGGGCACGAACACAATTAAGAACACAAACCCGTCGCATTCTCGTGCTCCATCGGGTACAGGTCATCGTCCTCTAGCTCCGCGTCTCCAAAGAGGTAATCCGCCGGACCCTCGCTGCCCTCCGTCTCCTCGTTCTCTAGAGACACAGTCACAGGGTCTCAGTCCTACTGCAATCAGCTGGGTGAGGTGCTGGTTAACAAGTCCTATGTGTACACACTTATTTGCAACTATTCATTAGGCAAGATGATTATTTAAAAAACTGCTATACAAACTCCAGAAGTTAAACAGCAGGTATAAAACTCCCAATTCACCGTCATTGTTGTTGAGTAGGGAGTTTCCTGGGTCCAGGTGGGTGCTGTCCTGCCGAATCTCCCCTTTCACCCGATCCAGCCTGCCCTCGCTCCCCAGACCGCCTGCTGCAATCTCCTTCATATTGAAGCTGCTCAAAAACAACACAGGCGAGCAGAGCCTTAATGACTGGAAAAGCAGCTAGTCAGACCAACAAAGATAGCGACGTAAACAAAACGATTTTAGAGCAGGTGCAAAGTTTGCCCCCACTTTTCTAGACAGAAACAACTCTGAAAATTCTTTCAGCATCAACAAAGTTGTTTGTAGCTGGTTTTTGTTGGTAAACTTTCTTTTTAAAAAGACACCATTCTACAAAGGGGAATATCATCACACTAAATGCTTATCAGCACCAGTGTTCTGTAGGTTTGTCCCCCACAATCTTTTAGAATATCGGACACGGAGTGCTTTGGCAAACAGAGTACTGTTTGAGCAGCAGGAACATAGTGACCGTCGAGAACAAATGAAGCTGCAATCTCCACTCTGTACGACACATATCCAAAGTGATCCAGTGCATGAATTCCTACCTGTTCATGAGAGGTATGGATCCCCCTTTGCTAATGCCTGTGGCTGTAGTGAGGCTCCCTGGATCTGAATACATAATCCTCAGCATGGTCCAGGTTGTCGACACCTTTCACGATACAAACACAGGCGCCAATGAAAAAAATGTCATTTCTGGTAGAAGAAAAATCAAAGAAAGCAAAACAGAAGGCATGGTGTTTTTGTTTAAATAAAGGCAATAATTAACAAATGAATAATAACCACAACAACAACACCCTGCTTCATATGGCATGTGTTCCCGTGTGTACTCCCTCTAACACAATGCAAACGTGACCATAGTAAAAGCACAGAGAAGTGTAATTAAACTTGGTGAAAGCAAGGTAAAGCACAGATAAACACTGGAAAGCATATTAACAAACACAGGAATCAATGTTAAATGCATTCTACAACCATGGGGAAAGCATGGGGTAAAAACTGCAAAAACACTGAATGAAAATACCATGGTAAGCTTTTATAGGGGCAGTGCCAACACAGTAAGAGGCAGGTCACCTGTACATATAAAACGCTCTCAATTCTCTTAATCTCTTGACTGTGGAAGTGTTTGAAATGAGATACTGAAACGCTGCTACCTGGGGTCGGCTGAGCTCCTCGGCTACCTTGGCGTTGTGGTCGCACAGCTCCCCGAAGGGCTTGCCGCTCAGCAGGTAGCGGCGGGCGGTCTTGACGAACCAGTCCATGCGGCTGCTCTCCAGGTCAGTCTCGAAGACGCTGAGGGCACTCGACTCGTGGGCGAACTGCTCCGTGAGGTCGGGCTTCTTGAAGAAGAAGATGGGGTAGCGCCGGTCGCCCCCGCCCCCGTACGGTTTGCGGTTGGAGTCACCACCGGCGCTAATCAGACTCTCCTTGGCTGCGAAGGCCAAGTCCCCGAAGAGCCCGAAGCACAGCCCCTCTGGGTTGGCCTTGTCCACGGGCCGGCTGGCATCCTTGAACTTGTGCTGGTAGAGGGTACTGTCCTTTGAGCCCGAGAGCAGGAAGCCGGGGTCATGGAGGTGGCGCCACACGATGCCCGTGGTGACGTCCTTATGCTCCTCGAAGGTGGCGAAGGGGATGAAGGGCCGGCGCACATCCCACACGTAGATGTTGTGGTCCACCATCATGGAGCAGGTGGCCAGGTGGTACTTGCGCTCCGGCCGCCACTTCACCCGCGCCACCGAGGCGATGGTCTGCACGCAGTGGATCTCCTTGGCGCGGTTCGTCGTTATGTCCCACACTTTAACCATCTTGTCACGGCCCCCCGTTGCCAGCCAGCACCTGCAAGGTGCACGGACAGGGCAAGGCTCTTGTTAATTGTGATGAGCCATTAATCAAAGCCCCTGCCTGACGCTGTCACAGGGTGGTGACAAGTACAGTAGATGCTAGTAAGTGCCGGTTTTGGTACCCAGTGAGATCAATAAAAGAATGTTAAGTAATCACACATTTGTTGATTTGATATGAGAACCATACGCTACCCTCCAACAATAATTAAAGGAGGACACATATTTATGCATGGCAAAATTTATGCATTTCCTTCAATTATTTAATTATTTGGCAGATGCCTTTATTAATAGTTTTTATTCATCATTTTTTATTGAAATTGGTATTAATAAAAACTATGAATAGAAGACCCTTAGTCAGTATATATACAGTACACAGGGATGGAAATAAGAATCCCACTGAATAGCAGTTTGATCCATTCCTGGTTTTACTAGGAGTTTAACAGGACACACCTGAGCTTGTTACCTACGCACTGTGGCTAATCAAGCTTGTATTAAAACCTGGACTGGATGAAACTAATATGACTGCTATGCAAGTCTTACTTCCATTCCTGGTATATAAAACAGTACATGCAATAACGTAATCCCTTCCTGTTAAGATGAACCGAGCCCCTCCCTACCGGTCGTCAGGGTGCCAGTCACAGCAGAAGACTGGCCCGTTGTGCGCGGTGAACATCCTCTCATATCGATCAGGGCGCCGAATATCCCACAGCTGCACGTTCCCGTTCTCAAAGGATGCAGCAAAAGTGAAGTAATCCCGGACGCTGAACTGCACGTCCCTCACACTTTCGGACTGCCCTGCAAAAAAAAAACGCACAAAGTATTATTCCTATTTCATCCAAGGTATATGCTCAAATGGGAAAAACACAAAGAACTACTAGATACTAAAAAGTTTTTTATATATTATATATAATTTTTCCCCTGATTTTCTCCCAATTTGGAATGCCCAATTGCCTTTCTCCTCACTGCAGCTATTCCCCACAGGGCTCAGGAGACCCAAAGATCCAGTGTGCATCCCAAGACCAAGCCAGCTTCCTTTTTCACCCAGGAACTCGAGAGCGGATGTCGGCGAGCTACCGACCCCTGCAGGTGTCTGCTCTGAGCTCACTGGGTGCCTGACCAGCAGGGTCCGCTGTAGAGCAACGAGGAGAACCCGTCCCTGCCGGTTTTACCTCCCCAGCGAAAACTGGCCTACTTCGCACAGCCGAGACGCGAACCTGCTCTATATGACTCACCCTGAGTGCCTCTACCAGGTGAGCCACTCGGGGACCCCTAGCTGTATTATATTCTGATGAACCTTACTTGCTGCAATGCGTGTGAGAAATTAGCCAGAGGAAGAATCAAAAGATAATATTAATTGAAAAGATCTGAGCTTCTGTATTTGCACAAGTGCGTGTTCTCAGAGAGGCGTACCTGAAAAGGTGTTGGCCGACTCCTTCTTGCGCAGGTCGAAGCACTTCATGTAGCCGTCCTGCGAGCCGCTCAGCAGCATGTACACCTCGGTGGGGTGGAAGCAGACCTTGTTGACAGTCCGCTTGTGCTCCGTGAACAGCTGGTCCTGCTTGTTGCGGGACGGTTTGCCCAGGTTCCACGTGACCACCGCGCCGTTGGTGGCCGCCGTGGCCAGCAAGTTCTCGTCCATCTGGTGCCACATGACGTCGGCACAGCTGAAGTTGAGGGAGGGCTTGCGGCCCACGCGCAGGTTTAGCTTCTCCACAAACTGCTCCTCTTCCAAGGCGTAGATCTTGAAGATGTTGCGGCCGGCCACCACCACCTGCGCGGCGTCGCGGCACACGCTGATGGCGTTCGCGGGGGCATCCAGGTGGCAGAACATGGTGCACCCACTGATGGTGTTGCTGCCCAGAGCCGTGGTCACACGCGCCATCTTCTCCATGTTCTAAAAGAATAAATAGAATACATATATAAAACAATGAATATATACACACACACACACACACACACACACACACACACATACATATATATAAAAAAAACATGCAAAGTGATTTATGTAGATTTTAAACTTTTGCAACTTTGTTCAAAAGGATTTTAATTTTTGGATGTTAATCTAAACAAACAGCAAGAATCCTTAAACAACAAGTAGCAGCTCCAAATCGTAAGGTTCAGTGCAGTTCCTGCCAGAATTGCAATTATTGTTGGGGGAGCGATGGCATTCTTTTCATTGAACTGCTTGAATATTCGAGTTATGATGACAAAAGTAACACAAAGACCTGCTGTAAACTGCAGTGGTGGCTGTGCCCCCTTGTGCCCTGGTCTCCTGGGGCCCAGCAGCCTTGGCCTGCAAGGTGTACGATGGGGAGTCAGAGAAGAGGAGGGCAGAAGCATGCTAAAGTCAGCACCATGTGTGATGCAGGCAGATGCTAATCTCAGACCATTCCATCACTGTTAACCTTAAGCATTTCATTTCTTAAAATAAGATTTTTTCATTGCAAAGCAAGGAAAGTAACAGAAAATAACTCGGCAAGGCATTATAATGCACAGTAAACTCCTTTTGAGTCAGTGTAGGAAAATCATGGATTGGAATAATAACCGTTCACCAACTTTTAATAGGGGCTACCATACTTCCCACCCTCAACATTCGAATGATTACATTGGCCAATCGTGCTCCTTTAGAAAAAGGTGACCATCTCAGAGTTTGGCAGATGTGAAAGAGGTGGTCCTATTCTGTACGCCTCCTACAGTTAGAAGAAAGTGAAGTCACTTGCAGAGTAAAAGCATGCATGACTGGAGAAAACAAATACCTTCTGATAGTCTCGGACAAGCAGTAGCTGCAGACTGGACCTCAACTCTTCATCGCTGTGGTCCTCCCCCGACACACTGCCCAGCGCTCTAGCAGTTATGAGTCACTTCTTCTGGGGCATGGCTAAACCGTTTGCAAATTGAACATCAGTCAGCAAGTACAATTCTGAATCCTTTTCCCTGTGAAGAAACCATTACAAAGCTGTAGTGCCGCTCCTATAGTTCCTGCATAGTCCAGCAAATACCAGTGTTAGTAGCTCTAGTGTAAACACCTTAATTAACAGCAGTTTGTATTCCACTGAAAGGCAATGGTACATTTCAGTGCACAGCAGCTCCTGCATTTACAAGATGTGTGACTGAAATCAACCTACCCTTTATAAATGCATCTTCTAGTAAAAACAGAGCAAAATGTAAGAAAGCATGGTAAAGCCAATTTAAAAACCTGGCAAACCACGGTAAGCTATTTTAATTGCATCAGTATAACCGTGGGAAAAGCATGGCAAAACTGCAGAGTGACTGCGCACTACTGTGGTTGAAATTGTAGGGTCCTAACTGAGACTGACTGTACTGGCAGGGAACAGAAAGCTATGCACCTGTACATACAGTTTATGTTTATACTGAGCACAGATTTGATGGCGTGGTTGTCAGATCATTTCTCCAATAGATGTTAAGACAGAGTGGGTCTCTGCAACTGCAGCAACCTCACAGTAAATGCAAAAGCAAGCATCTTTGCAATCACCTTAACATGACAAGGTCGTGACAATACGCAAGGGCAGCGAAATAGTCTTCACATGCAAATGCAGTATGCATGCAATACCACGTAATTCCTGTGATACATTATATTTCCATATGGGAACGATTATTATTATTATTATTATTAATAATAAAGTGTTGTAGTAATTATGTGGTACATTCTAATATCAGTTTCTCATTGGACTAGTTAAAAAATCTATATATACGAAAACAAAAACTGACAGTCAAAAATAGTAAACAACGTTTTGTAAAAACAGCCGAATCGGGGGCACATGACCCGCGTAAAGAAACTGGAAGGACAGGCAGCTAATCGGGCTCTGTCATAATAATACATGATCACAAAACTCCCACTAGCTAACTCAATTAAACTGGCGTTTACCATTCCACCAGTAACGCCTTGTTATCGAGGCACCAGTATACGCACTCCGGGCTAATGATGGCTCAGAACAGGCAATCGCTAAGTTAACTTAGAAAACATGTCTGCACTGGAGTGTTAATGGGAAGCACGTTTAAAACCAACAACATAAACAACTCTAACCTTTGCGAGCTATTAATTACTGTCCAGGGCAGGAGGATCTGGAAACCGCCGTCCACATGGGCGTCTCTGATGGAGCCGCTGGTGCGTGTGTCGTCATCACGCACGGCGTGTGTGTGTGCGGGAGAAAGGGGGTGGGCGAGCACGTTTCTTTTGAAGATTTTGTCCGGAAGCAGCGTGGTTGGTGACGCGCTTTGTTATGGTCATTGATAAGTGCCTTTTATTGAAATGCTCTATTATAACTGAAAGTCTTGTTATTGGTATAATTACGGTTTCTTCTAGGGCAGCGCTGAGCCTGCCTGCCCCATGCAACATGTCTTTGAAAGGAGGACTGTTTTGCTGTGCAGACCCGGCTGTTTGGAGAGAGGTCTTTCAGAAATACTGGAATGTGGTGGAGCTTAAGTCTTCAGTAAAAGGCAAAAACCAGGGGAAGCTGCTGCCGCTGGAGAGATGGTGAGCCATCTTACGAGTCTGTTGAAACTGCATAACCATTAAACTGTAATGAATCAACTGTATAACTATTAAAGGCTATTGCGTGGTACATTTAGATCCTGTCCATTTAGATCTGCTGTGTCCAGTCACGGTCTGAGACGGTCTGATTTAGATACTGACAAATTGCCGTGGATGTTGTCGCCCCCTGCAGGTATCAGGAGGAGCTGCCTCAGACCATCGCAGCCCGATCAGAAAGGTTCCTGGAGCACCAAGAGCTGGTTAAAGTGATGGAGTGGAAACTGACTGTGAGTCCTGTCCTCGTCCGCTGCGTCAGATGATTACCACTGCATTGCATTGCATTGCAATTCAATTCAAACCAGGCATTAATGCAAGTCAAACTTGAGCCTGTGGCCTCTGTGGTCAAGGGCTAGGCTGGCTGCATCTAATTAAGCCCAATCAAGTGAGAGTTATTAGGGTCACAGTTAACCCTGAAGTGGCTGCTACTGCTATAAGTCCAGTTTATTTGATTTTAACCAGGGTAGAACCCTTGAGATAAACATTTACAAGGGAGTCCTGGCGGCAATCATTCAAACAGGATAAAGACCACTTCAAAACGATCATAAAAACAGTAATACAAAAAAGCATTAAAAAATTGAATAAAAACAATTCCAATTTAAGTATCCATTTCTAGACAAAGAGAAGGAGTTGTGATCCCTATTATTGGACTAACTAAACAATAATCAAGTCTTGAAAGATTGCTTTTCTTTGTGTATCATCTCTGGACTGACACGGCTACCTTTTCACCTAACCTTTTCTGAAAGCCACATCCACACGTGTTTCTCGTCTGTTTAATTCGTCCAGCGAGGGAAGTTTCGTCCCAGACTGCAGCAGCTGGTGGCCACTAACCCCAGCGAGACAGTGGAGACATGCACGAGGAGAGCCTTCGGGCTGCTGCCGGACGTGCAGGCCGCCATCACGGAGCTGAGCACTCTCAAAGCACTGGGGCCGGCCACAGCGTCAGGTAAGAGGCAGAGGCTCAGACAGGGCAGAGGCTGGGAGCCAACCGGCGACCCAGCACACTGCCAGCCAGCTTCTTAACTAACGTGCAGAAGAGCAGGGCTGGTACGGGACTGGGGTCGCTGTGAAAACGTCAGACACAGTGAGCCGGGTTAAACAGACAGACTCCTGCTCCTGCCTTCAGGGCTGCTCAGAGTGAGACGACACTTGGATCCACCCTGAAGCTCTTGTGTGTTTTGTAAAGTGTTTGTGATCAAGGCGCTGTGTATAATTCCAAGCTTCGTCTCTCCCAGCGGTGTTGGCTGCGGGAGCTCCGGACCGGGCTGCCTTCATGGCCGACGAGGCGGTTCAAAGCATCCCTGGCCTGACGCCCATCCAGTACACAATGAAGCACTATGCAGTGTACCTGCAGGAGATGACAGAGCGCGCTCGCACCCTCAACCAGGGTAAGAACACTAAACTGCTTTGTCTTGCTGAACTTGTAACTGAGACACTAACTTTTCTAGGCACTGATAATGTTACGAATGCATTCTAATGCTTGGTTACTGCTCCTGTTTAAAGGGTCTGCACAATTCCTGTCATGTAGCAACAGCAGTGTGGTTCAACAGGTAGATATAGGTAGATAGGGTAGTTATAAGAAAGTATAACAATGCTTCCTGAGATCTCTAATTGGGAATCTCTCAAACAAAACAAAAATTCAAATTTCTTTAATAAAACCACGGTGACATATAAACCGATTTTTAAATCAGATACTTGATTTGTAACATCCTAACTGTCATACTGTTCTTTAAAGTAAGCTACGCTATTGAAGTCCTGTTTGAATCCCTGTACGAGGTGGGGCAGTGTGACACTGTGCGAGTGTCTCCTTGTTCTCCTCTCAGCGCTATGGAAGTCCTGTTTGAATCCCTGTACGAGGTGGGGCAGTGTGACACTATGCGAGTGTCTCCTTGTTCTCCTCTCAGCGCTATTGAAGTCCTGTTTGAATCCCTGTACGAGGTGGGGCAGTGTGACACTGTGCGAGTGTCTCCTTGTTCTCCTCTCAGCGCTATGGAAGTCCTGTTTGAATCCCTGTACGGGGTGGGGCAGTGTGACACTGTGTGAGTGTCTCCTTTGTCTCCTCTCAGCCGACAGCAGTCAGGAATGGACTCCCCACCTGGTGGAGCGGTGTCTCTGGACCTGGGCTGTGGCTGAGAAACTCCAGCCATCATTATTGGACGGCATCGCTGCAGGAGAGAAGGGAGGAGGGGAGTCTGAGAGGAGCGGGAGAGCTACCAAGAGACAGAAAACGAAGTAACCAAAAATGACCATCCACTGCGCTGCTACTGGCTGTGCTGCAGAGTTTAAGTTTGAGGTGTTTTCCCAGTCTTTGGACGGACAGCTTTTTGGAAGTTCTGATTGAAGAGCTGTGCCTGTTTTTTTTTTGGGGGGGGGGGCACTGCATTTTGGGTTTGCGTTAACGGAAGAATGGGTGTTTATTTACTGTAAAGAGTTAAACGATAAAAAACACAAGTCTGCTATTGCTTTAGTAACTGCACACTGTCCTGTTTAAACAGAATTCCCAACCAGATTACTGGAAAATTGATGGAAACCCACAGTTCTGGGAAGTGAATCCTTAAATGATCGTCCTCTTCTTCCTCACCAAAACAATTGCACAACTAGACCCTGTAAGTCAAATTTAAGTTTAAAATATATATATATCATATATATATATATATATATATATATTATATTCTATATATAGAGTATATAATATATATATAATATATATATAAAATCATTTAACTGGAATGTCTTGATAATCCAAATATAGGAGTAATGTACTCTCATGACTATCCATGTCCACACCCAACACTTCACCTCCCTTCCAGGATCATAAATTATAAAATACACACACAAATATTCATGACCTTTATTGACCTATACCTCAAAACCTAACCTTTCCACCCCCTTCCTATCCGTCTCCAGTAATCAAGTGTAATCAAGATGCTACAGTCAACATTTGGTTGTGCCTTGCTTATCTTACTAAATTACAGCGTCAATGCAGTTCCCCATAATCCCAGCAGATGGGGCTGTATTTAAAGTTATTCAGTGATCCCAGGCTAGCAGACCAGGGTCCCTTCCTAGAACTGTCATGATGGAACACTGGGACACATTCATTCCTGTTTTTGGTATCAGTTGCACTGTTGTCTTCTAAATGTAAAATTAAAAGATAAATATCCTGTATAAACATCTTATTTTGTTCATTTAAGGGCTCCAGTCTGCAACCGTTTGGAAACGTCACCATTTTTCTTTTCTTCATTAAAACAGCACCTTTCCCCGTAGTGTCTTTCTGTGTAACGGTGCGTTTTTCTAAGTCGCACACAGTTGGATTTTAGTGCTTGGGTGTAGAATTTATTTAAATAGAGCGCCCAGGCACCAAAACATGTGCATGTTGTGTAAATGAATTCCTAACGAATGAGTGGATGAAGGCAATGTGGAGGTTAAGAGACGTCTCTGTGCATCATTAAGACAGACAGTCCTTTACACTGGAGTGGTGCTTGTGATGGAAAGCTGAAGGTTAGGGCAGATTCAGTGTCGCTTTTATGTAGTTCTGTGGCATGCAGGGTATTATTGACCGCCCCCTACTGAGAACAAGCCAGGACCGAACTGGATCTGGTGTCAGGAAGCTGGTCAGTTTGTGTGTCGGTGCAGCTGTTACGTTGTATCGCGGTTAGCCTCTGTAAGCCGATGTGAGCAGAAACTCAGCTATCCCTAGTCTGTTTGTTCTGCCTTGCGACCATGTTTAAGAAGGAAAGACAATGGGATCATCTGAAGTTCAGAGAATTTATTAATAGTATTTCTTTAAAAAAAAAAAATACAAATGAAAACAAAAAGAAAGATATAATAAAACAAAGAAGAAAACGCGGGATACTGGAGAGCTGAAATCTGACCGTTCTACAAAGAGTAAACATGAAAAGAGAAAATACTGCATAAAACTGACAAGACGATCTTCCAGCTCTGTTTATTAAATCCTAAAAGCCTTTTCTTTTAAAGGGCAAAATCTGAAATATGGCACCTTTTTCTTTCTAAAAGCAAAAACAAAACCAAATGAACCCTAACATACATTCATGTACAAAAGTATTCAGTCCTTACGAATCGAGACATTGAGGTAAAAAGTAGAGCATTTGACAGCCCCCCCCCCTCAGAGAAGCGGTTGGTCCAGCCCAGCTTTGCTGTCTCCCTGGGGAAGAGTCCCTGGCTCTCTCCAGTCACCAGGTAGACAGACAGGAGAGGTGGAGCTTCCCGGTGTGGGCATGGCTTTCCTGCAGCGTGATGATGGCGGAATCCTCAAAGCGCAAAGATTTCAGTGTCTTGTAATATCTTTGAGGAGAGATCCAGGATCTCATCTGAGGGAGGCTCCAGAGAGAGGGAATCATTTTTTGAATGAAGAGACAAGTTTCTTAAAATGAGAGGGCAGGTTTCTCTTTAGGGTTGAAGTTTTCGGCAGCACTAATTTTTCTGTAGCACCAAGAACAGTGTTCGTGATAGAGATTTTTCTCTCCAATTTGGAATCGCCGATTGTCTTATTAATCCTGATTCACCGCTGCAACCCCACGGCAACTCAGGGAAACACACGTCCTCCGAAACGCGTTCTTGCCAATCTGTCTTTTTTTGCACAGTGGATTCACAGCGCAGCCATCAGACCTACAGTGCCGGAGGACAACTCAGATCTGAATAGCTCCACTGCAGACCCGCAGGCACCCTGTCAGCCACAGGGGGCGCTGGTGTGCGGTGAACCATGGATTGCCCTGACGACCTAAGCCCTCCCCACCCGGGCGGCGCTCGGCCAATTGTGCGCTGCACCCTGGGATCTCCTGGTCACAGTCGGCAATGGCATATCCTGAAATTCAGAGCATTTACCAAACTAAATGCAGCCATCAGAAAGATTGCACTGACCCTGGACCTGGGTGCATGTTAACTACATTAGAACTGGCTACGCTCTGTGCTATGTTAAAAGAAGTGCTACAAAGTTAAACTTTTTCCCCAAAAGGTTTGACTAAGGATAGGATAAAACCAAAGACAGGACGGTGCTTCACTCAAACCGGTGGTTATTTAGTGGATGAGGATTTAAAGGGGTGGGGTTTAACCAAAGGGGCGTGTCCCCCTAGGGAGGGGGCGGGATCTGCACTCCGAGCAACTCGTAGGCAAAGATGTTCCAGAAGATGGCGAAGATGAAGAAGGTGGCGAAGGAGAGCAGGATGACCCACCAGGAGCACTGCCGCTGCAGGCTCTCCTCGTAGCTGCGCAGGATCAGGAGCCCCATGCTGATCCCCACTACCGCCCCCGACAGGTGGGCCATGAAGCTGGGCTGGGGGCCTGAGGAGGGGAGCGGGGGAGAGAACCGCAGCCACACCGCCCGACCCACCTCGGAGCTCACTGATGAGGAGAGGGGGCGGTGAGAGGAGAGAGCAAGGTGGGAGAGAAGGAGGAGGGTGAGAGAAAGATAGTTAGAAGTGAGGAGGGTGGATAAGTACAGAAAGAGGGAACGGGACAAGACAAAGAAAAATGGGTTTGACAC
>NC_054560.1:9528530-9553530 GCF_017654505.1 Polyodon spathula
ACCCAAACGTTTTTTCTTTTCTTTCGTCCGTTCTCCCCTGCTGTAGCGGTTGTTTAATTCTGGGTGAGCAGTCTGACTCCATTATTTCCAGTGAGTATGACACCCTCCTGATTTTGCTGGGTTCTCATCTCTCCCAAGGTGCACAAGGCTCCCGTGCCAGAGGAGCTGGGGGAGGTGGAGCTCACAGCGCTCTGCTACAGCTCAGACTCCATCCTGTACACTGGCACCAACAGCGGCAGGGTCTGCGCCTGGGACTCCCACACCAGCCGCTGCTTCATGACCTGGGAGGCTGACGAGGGAGAGATCGGTGCGTCCGGCTTTGCATTCGTTCGTTCACTTACTGGAGAGAGTTTTATACGTACCTAGAGTGTCGTAATCTGGAGACATGTGAACTAGCTTGCAAATGTGCATGCGCTGAATGCAGATCATGGTGATATTTTGTGACACTGGCTGACAGCTGTCATTTTCCTAGTTTTGTTCTATTGTTTTTTTGTTTGAGAGTTTAGGAGTAGTGACACTTGCACATTATAGTAAGCGTATAGAGGCACTGTGATGTGAGGGGGATACACATCACACCTAGCATGTTTTTGTGGTGGTGCAACAGCGTTACTGTTTAAGGATGTGACCTTGACTTACTGCAGTGGTATGATGGAGGCACTTAACTGCTGCAGGATATTTTGATAGGCTCATGGATGAATACTTTTGTGCTAGCCATGTGCCCTGTCTGCTCTCAGGAGTCCTGCTGTGCCGGGGGAACAGGGTGATGAGTGGCAGCAACACCAAGAGAATCCGGCTGTGGGCTGTGGCAGCTGTGCAGGGAATGAGGCACCAGAGCACAGGGGACAAGTGAGCACTGGAAACCTGCTTGGGAAACAGGAACACTGACTGCATTGGCTTCAGTAGAGATCACATTTATAATCCTACTGTGTAAACCCAATGTGACTTACTTGGGGAAAACCCACTCTTAAAGTAATAGCTATAAAAAATATTGTGCTTTTGCATTTTGAAACCATGCATGACAAACTCCATTTAGCTTCCTTCCCTGTGTGCAAAATGATTTCAAGTGCTAGTTGTGTCTCGTTATAGTGTGTTCATTTATACAGGTTTAATCCAAAGTGGAAAAGGAGCCAACTTAAATGTTGACTGCTGGGTATTTTTAGTAATATAATTCCCTTCAGTTTAAAGGCAGCTTGCTGGGTGTCCAGACTCTAGCACACTTGGAATATTAAAGGAAGTGTAAATGATGTTTGGGCTCCCCTGGTCCCTCACTGACTCCCTCTTTCTCTCTCTACCCCCCTGCCTCCCAGGATCAGCTCAGTCCTGCTGGAGCACGAGATGCTGCTGGATGGCACAGTGGTCAGCGCTGCCTTCGATGATGTCATGGACATGGGAATCGTGGGCACCACCACCGGCACGCTCTGGTACATCAACTGGGAGGAAAACACCAGCATCCGACTCATCAGCGGGCACAAGAACAAGGTGGGTGCGCTCCGACAAGGATGTTGTTCATTTCAATAGCGTACCAATACAGTCACCCTGTATCTTCACTAGGCTGTGAAGTATTCTGTCATGCTCATTGCAGGCCCCACACTGTAATCTTTATATTGTGGTGTTATTACTTTGTGAACCCCTCCCATAACTATAAAACTCTCCATAATGCTAAAGAAATCCAGAAAGAAATCCAATAACAATCATTTAACTAGACTTTTTTTTTTTTTTTTTTTTTTCACAATGTCAGATACATGCAAAATCCACATACGCACATTCCTGTTAACGTGACTATTAAGAGATCCTTCACACTTTTTCCTTCCGATTGGTCCACATCGCCCAGTAAATGGAAGGATTGAACTGCATGTTTAAAAAAACACTCTGTTCTTTTCTCTCTCTTTCCCTCCCCAGGACTGTTTTCTTATATCTAAGTGAGAATATACTGATGTAGAAGAAGGAAACCTTGTGATTGTCAGATGTCTTCCTCCCCCTGCTTGTCTTTCTGCAGGTGAACGATGTAGCCTTCAGTCCAGACGAGGGTCACTTTGCCACGTGTGCGCAGGATGGCAGCGTGCGGGTGTGGGCATCACCCAGCATCGAGCTTGTGGTGCAGTTCCAGGTGCTGAATCAGGTGAGAAGCAAAAATCCGGTTCACAAAAAAAAAAAAATCTAAACTTGTTATTATTTTTCAATACAATGCTCCCTCTTGATTTCACGGCCTGACTTAAACATTAAAAATCTGGAAATATTGAAACCTGTGAGTTAGTGAAGGGCACTTGCACAGTAAACGCTTGTACAAGTCGCTGCTGACCTGGACTAACCGTGAATTGACTTGTCGAATCAAGGGGGCAATGTAGTTTTAAAGCTACCCCTAGAGGAAACTCAACAGAACGTGTTCATTAAAATGTGAATCTCTCGAATGGCTTGTCTGTTTACAGGGCTGCCTGTGCATGGCATGGAGCCCGGCCTCTCCCAGCCAGGAGCACAGTGACAGCAAGCGCGTCGCGGCAGGATACAGTGATGGAACACTGCGCGTCTTCAGCATCCTCACCAGCGAGATGGAGCTGAAGCTGCACCCACACCCTGTAGCCGTCACAGCCATCCAGTACTCTGCGGACGGTAGGGACACCCAGCACCCAGCGCGCTCAGGACCTCATCCTCACGCTAAAACAAAAGGGCTGTTTAAAATTCTCTATAAAATTGATTAACAATCCACAACAAAATACTCCTTAAAATACAGTTTTGTGACAACTTATTCAGACAGTGGTTGACAGGAATAATGATCTCTTACAGATATCAGTCCTCTCTTACGTGCATTTTATGAATAGGAACGCTTCAATTATTGCTTGTCCATGACAGTGAAAAGTGCACTGAAGTATAAGCGCTTTCCCTCCGTCGCTGCAGGCCAGGTGGTTCTCTCGGGTGGGAAGGACGGACTCATGGCCGTGAGCAGCCCTCGGACAGGCATGACCATCCGCATCATCAGTGACCACAAGGGGGCGTCCATCAGCTGCATTCAGTGCACAAAGAAGCAGGTCAGAGCTGCAGATAAACTGGAGCACATCAAAAATCTACAGCGCTGCAATAGCTGTAGTGGTGTTTTTTTTGTGTGTGTGTTTATTATTATTATTATTATTATTATATTATTTTATTTTTTTAGTACAATGAATTCAGACTCGAAGGAAGTGAGATGTGGTTGGCTGCCAGCTCAGACCGGCGCGTCAGCATCTGGGCTGCTGATTGGATGAAGGACAAGTGTGAGCTCATCGACTGGCTGAGCTTCCCGGCGCCTGTGCTTGATGAAGAGGTAAAACCAATGCCAGCAACAATTAAAACAAACACAGACTGCCTGTTAAAATAGACCGGATACAACTTTCAAAATAGCAAAGACACAAGGGCTTGGAGGATAGATTGTATAGTCACTGGGCTGCTGGTTGTGGAGGTGTTATTTCTGATGCATCGTGGCTGTTTATTATTTTTTTTTTTTTGCTAGGAGTCTGACTCTCTGCCCCCCAGCCTGGCTGCCTTCTCTCCCTCTGAGCCGGGGGTGGTGCTGTATGTGGGGTACGGAATGGAGAGAGAGATCACCTTCTACAGCCTGCACCAGAAAAGGGTAAAGCACTGACTGGAGCACTGGATTGCCAGGGCTACTGAAGATTAAAGGGTGGTTCGTAATTCAATCCTGCAGCCATCACTGAGGTTAATTTTTCCAATCTGAGTCGTTGCAGTCTCTGCCGATCCTGGAGACTGGTTGCCATGTTGCCTATGCGCCTATGTTGCATGGATATGTGTTGCAGTGATTCCTCATGCAGGTCCCGTGACCTCTTGCTCATTTAATAATCTTTTGTTCTGCAGATTATCAGGAAGATTGCTCTGTCTCACTGGGCAACTTGCTTAACCCTGTCCCCAAGAGGACAGCTTATTACGGTTGGCTGTAATGGTAAGCAATGTTTTTGTCCACGTTTAGATTTTTAGATTTGTGTTTTCTTGTTCTACAATGTGATTTATTTTTTTTTTGTCCTCTATTTCTAGAGCGACTTATAAAGCTGATCAAGTCAACAAGCGGAAAGTTCCAGGATTTCACAGCTCACAGCGACGCGGTCCACGTCTGCAGATTCACGCCGTCTGGCAAACTGCTCTTCACTTCTGCCTACAACGAAATCCTGCTGTGGGAGGTCCAGGGCTTGTAGAGACTGCGATCAATCAACTTCCCTTTTACAATCTCTAAAGGAGAAAGAAGCATTTTGAAATGCATATCGACTGATATAATCTACCCCATACCCCACCCCCCAAATCATAAACCACCCAACTGACCAGACTAGAAAACTGAATCCCACAGAATCGCAACAACCATTTTAGATGGAGGAGGAGCAGGAAGAAAACTAATAAACTCATACGATGATAATTCTAGTGATTTAATTGGGGGTTGACATTGAAACCAGACACCAGTAGAGAATGAATCTGGTCTTTTTTCCCCAAAGATGGATACAAATTATTTTATCACTTGTTTGATTTTTAAATACGGTTTTCGGCTTTTGCCGCTGCCATATTGTACATGCGGACAATTCAAGCAAATCTCTCACTGTAGCACTGAAACTAAGAGGGCTTGTTCTTTTTAAAGACAGCTGATTTGTTTGTTCCAGATTGCTGAAAGAAGACACAGTCCCATGTGCTTGATGGATTTGTGACCCCCAGTCGTGTCACAATTAAAATCTGCTGTGTAAAATTATAAAAATCACTATGCAAGTGACAAAAAAAACATACTAACAGCATTCAGTTGTGTATATTTTAGCATTCTTTCTCTTATTACTATTATTGTTCCAAACAGTAATTAACTTTTAAGTAGTAATTTTAAGCTTTTAATAAAGTTTTATATTTGAAACAATGTGCTATTTGTATTAGTTGCATCCAAAGCAGGATTCCCTGTGCTCAGTCTTGGTGGCTACAGCTCATCCTGCCACCAGGTGTCAGCATTGTTGTGCTCAATGATCAACGCCTTTCACACATCCACATCCTCTGCAGCCGTTGTCTTCCCATATCCACATCCTCTGCAGCCGTTGTCTTCCCATATCCACATCCTCTGCAGCCGTTGTCTTCCCATTTCCACATCCTCTGCAGCCGTTGTCTTCCCGTTTCCACATCCTCTGCAGCTGTTGTCTTCCTGTTTCCACATCCTCTGCAGCCGTTGTCTTCCCGTTTCCACATCCTCTGCAGCCATTGTCTTCCCCTATTGTTCTGGGGCACAGATGTATCAAGGCCAACGCCACTTTCTAAATGCTGATTCTGCCTGACCTGTAACTGGTTCAAAGAGGGTGCAACTGGTTATTTGAAACTGGTTATGCAAGGGCTGCTGCATTCCTACAAGCTTTTCAAACAAACAAAGCCATTGCTTTCAGCCACAAAAGAACCGATCTAACAGCGAAATCACTGTGGTTGTGAAATTGGTTGATGTAATGCAGGGGTCTAAAACAAACAAACAAAAAAAAAAACATTCTATAGTTCCTAGCTGACAAAACGTAAATCTTTAAAAACGCATGCGAACTCGTAACGCTGCTGTTTTAAAAACACACAGGAATTAGACAATAGGGAACAACGTGGGTGAAGCTGCTTTTAATTGAGCAATTTTAAAGTACTTCATATCGTATAATTTGAAAAAATCGCAGTCGACAGCCTGTGCGGAGATGTTGCGAGCAGTGCTGCACCCTGGCTGCACCCTGGCTGCACCGCTGCAAGGAAGCGGAAGCGGCTCTCGCGGGTTCATTTCTCCTTGTGGAGGGATGGGTCAGTGAGAAACGTGAAGTGACATTTCAATTACAAATATTAATAATCTAAATACTTTCAGTAAACAAGCACAGTCAAATAACCCCAGTGCAGGGGGTGCGAGCGGAATACATAGAAAACATGAAGCGAGATGTCAGGATACTTTTGCTGGGGGAACGTGAGTTTTATTTTTGATTTTTTTTTTTTTTTTTTTTTTTTTATTAAAACGTTTTTTTTTTTTTTTTTGGAAGTGAATTGCTGAGCTAGCACCGGCACCACGTCATAACTAAGTATTTATATCATTTACAGATTGCAGGATATCAACGTCGTTGTTACAGAAGTTGCGTGTTTTGCTTTCGTTGGGAAATGCCGCTGCCCAAGTTAATCATTGACAGAAAATAAAACACTTTTTTTTTTTTTTTTTTTTTTTTGACGTTTCTCTGTCACAGATAAAGCGCCCCACCGGACCATTAAAAAAAAGCTAGTGGTGCGCGGCTCGCTAGAACCCAAGTTCAGAGAGCGTCCACTGCAGTTTAAAAGTACAGGCATGTCAGTTTAATACCCATTGTATAAGTTGGTAAGGTAAAAAAAAAACACATTGCATAGCAAGGTGTCTGTTTAGTGTTTTCTACGCGGGTTTGTTTGTGTATTATACACTATAATATCAGTCATGTTTTTATGTATATGCCCCACAGTTAAAACATTTTGCTTTAAGTATTAAATGCATTGTACCAATAAGTTTGTATCTGTGCATACAAATCAAGTGATTTTTTTTGTAAGATTTTTTTTTTTTTTTAAACACAGTAGAATAAGCCCAAATAATCATTTATGGCAAGATTTAGTTCATAAGATCCAGTTGCATAACAGTTGCACCTTTATTTTTTTAATGTGACACCCACCTGAACTCAGTTAGACAGACCACCTACCATTTGTACAGGTACAGGTCAATTCAGTTTAACAAGAAAACCTGAAATGGTTCAAGGTCTCCGAGAAAGCGCTCTGAGATCAAACTCAAACTCAGTTCTTATCTTGCCGCTGTCTCTGTCAGAGAGCCGGGAGGGTGCATGGCCCTGGTGTAAAATGAACTGGGGTTAACACTGAGTATCCCATTGCGCAGGGGCACACCTGTTCTGTTTTTAAATATAGTTCTGTCTTTCCTCCAGTGCAGCGGTGGTGGTTCTGAAAGACAAGGTTTTTTTTTTTTTTTTAGATTGTAATATATGAGTATATATGAATACCCTAAAGGTAGGAGTAGGTAGCTGGTTCTGAAAAATACAGCATTCCACGTCCCCACGTGTTTCTTTACGTAACATACCTGTCAATTTCGTATACATATGACTTTAAACTCTGTTTCAAAGCTCTTTTCGAAATGTCTGCTCTAGTGCCCTGCTAGTGTCAAACAGGTAACACAGCAATAACGATCCATGATGTGGTACGGGACAGGAAAGCCAGAGCACTTGTTGTTGTTTGTTTCTTTTGTTTTAATCGCTCTTCCTGCAGTGATTTAGAGGACTGATCTCAAACCCCAGTGCACTGGAGTGGACATTTTGAAGAGCTTTGAACAAAGCATAGATGTTGGCATCAGTGATTAAACAATATCAGTTTTTCAATGCGTTCAATGTAATATGTCGCTAAGTATTAGCACCCCTGGTTTTGTTGTTGTTTCTGTTTGATTGCTGGTGTAGTTCTTTGTGACCAATTGCTCCCCTCTCCCTCTCTCACTCTCTGTAGCCAAGGTTGGGAAGACGTCCCTGATCATGTCCCTTGTGGGGGAGGAGTTCCCCGAGGAGGTGAGTACAAGCATGCAGTCGGCTTTTCATCTTGCTGGGTGGAAAGAGTGACCAAAATTAGGCTTCGTCACCAGCAGCGTCCGATCACTATTCATTCATTCCATTTGTTTTCTTTTTGTGCAAGACCTGAGAACAAATGATTTCGTGTTTCACCAAAAAAGCTCAGTTTGTGCGTCACCCAGCCCTTTTCTCCATACTGACGACAGGCTGCTCTTTTTCTTTTTCAACTTGTCAGGTCCCTGCCCGTGCGGAAGAAATCACCATTCCAGCAGACGTGACGCCAGAGAAAGTCCCCACACACATCGTCGATTATTCAGGTACAGCACACAGCTAACGGGACACCCCCTGGACACCCCCTCATCTCTTATCCACCGGGCCACACCACCTCCCAGTCACTAGCTGACTGAGAAGGGCTCTGAATGAGATGGCTAATCCCTGACCTTGTTAATCTGAAATGGCTGACCTTTCCCTTCCAGAGGCAGAGCAGTCGGATGAGGTCCTGCACGAGGAGATCGTCAAGGTGAGGAGCGGACCAGGGAGAAACCACTATCTCGAAGTGGAGGGGGTGCATCACGTAGACCCGCTGTCTCGCTCATTTAAATCCAAGGTGGAAACGAGGACCTTAATAGCAAGACAGGCCGCCTGACAAAAGCCACAAAGAGATTGCTGATGCATTGTATAGAAATTAATTGAACAGACCCCAGTGCCTGCTCTCAGGGGAGGAATGGCTCCTTGTGCATTGATGAATTGGGATACTTTCTTTACAGGATTTATCGTTTCGTAATAGAAGGGTTTGCAGAGTTTATCGTGATACAAGACCGAAAGCCCAACGCAGCTTTCCGCCAGGTGCTTGCTGAAGGAAGAATGTGTGTGTTTTATAGTTTGGTATGAACACTCGCTCTCCCTAACTTGTTTAACTGTTGTCTTGTGCGTCATTAATTAATCATGTGATCTTATTGTGCGTCATACAGTTAGCCTGTCAGGACCAACACGTGTATCGTGATGCACATCGTACTGCGACCTGCATAGCGTGAAACGCGTCTGCATTGTGAAATCTTTAGTCACTGCAGTGGTGAGTTATTATACCAGCCTCGCATAGTGTCTGCATTGTGACAGCACTTTCACAGCTGTTGGGGTAGCGCCAATCACAGCTGCCTCTTCCCCCGGGACAGGGATGATGTCTCACGTCTATATTTATGTCAGTCTCTGCTGTGTTTGGACAGACTCCGTGGATTAATTGTAAATACTTTCCATGAAAGAGCCAGTAGTCCCTGCACACCCACCTGAGCCCCTAAGCAGTTTTGCAGAAGATGATCAGGTATTAATGTACTCGGCACTAAGCAAGATCGTTGGCTGCAGTTCGGTTGCTTATGCATGAGTTGAAGTTTTTGCTGATGAAGGCAGTATCTTGGGATCCATAAATATGATGAAACATTGACATCCACACTCGTAACTACATAGCAACAAGACTACACAGCAGCTCTTGTGTTCATCCATTACTATAACACACTCTCTTAGGGCTCAGAAACACTGAAAGAAACTCTGTAAATTCAATGTCAAACATTTCGACTGCAAGTCTTTTTCACTGTTTAGTATTTCTGAGCTTAACTCTGGGATTTCTGTACTGAAGCATGAACAGCAGGACTCCTTACTAATTTAATTGTTTCCATGATATAAGTGCTTTTACGTGGTCTGTATAAATATTTAATGATAAGCATAAAATAATGTCTTTGCACAACTTGCCCTGTTTTTTGTCTCCCGTTGCAGGCCAATGTGATTTGTGTGGTGTACGATGTAACCAAGGAGGGTACCATTGAAAAGGTAAACAGCAGTGCACCAATTGCATAGCAGTAGAGTTTACTGATTAACTTCCCAGGGAGGAAAACCAGATTAGATTAGGAAGTAAACGTCTGGGGACAGATTCAGATTCGCAAAGCACCAGCTTTGCAGAGAGTGAAAACGGAGAGGTAATGTCACACATCTAGAGAGGATTAACTAAGGGGTACATACAGTAGGATCTCTTCATTGAGCCTTTATCAGTTTTATATTCGGTTTCATAGCTTCAGTGCTTTGTGCCTTGAAGAATAGGTTGTGCGAACTTTATGTTCTTAAGGAATTAGTAATGCTTCACATCTACAGAAAGAGCCAGTGTCATGTTGTGATAAGGTGGATCATCAGGTGCAGAATCTCTTTTTTTTTATTCATAAAATATGTAGAGTGTTTGCCATCTCAGTCAGTATATACTTGTAATGATATCTATATTTTGTTTGTCTCTAGATCAGAACGAAATGGATCCCTTTAGTAAATGGAGGAGCTGAAAAGGGAAAGAAGTGTGTACAAAGAGGTTTCTTAAACTTCTATTTTTCGCTGTGCCTTTAATGAAAAGTGCCATGTGGAACCCTGGCTCTGAGTCAGGAACCCTGTTCTGTTTCATGGGTAGGGGTACATTTACAAGTAGGGGTGCATGTAACCGATAGACCCTCAAACCCCAAGAAGTTTAAAAGAACACCTACAAGTTGTCTGCCTGCTTATTCTTCTCAGAGTTCCGGTCATCCTGGTTGGCAATAAGTCTGATTTGCAGCCAGGAAGCTCCATGGAGTCCATCCTTCCCATTATGAACCAGTTCTCTGAGATCGAGACCTGTGTGGAGGTGAGTGACGTCTGTCACACACACCGGGAACGCCTCCCGTCATTGTTTCATCGATTTTGGTGTGCTTCAACAGAGAACATTGGAATCCGCATACTGTATGATATTGCCTGTGAGGCAAGGCTTAAGAGACACCCAGTGTGTAGGATCCTGTGAACCTTGTGTTCTGTCCATTCCTCCCAGTGCTCCGCGAAGAACCTGAAGAATATTTCTGAGCTTTTCTACTACGCCCAGAAAGCTGTGCTGCACCCCACTGCACCCCTGTATGACCCTGAGGAGAAAGAGGTGAGGCTGCAGACACACACACCCTCGAGAGGGGTTAGAAACTTCATGTTCTGAAGAGTAAGAGTGGACAAGTCCGGTCCTTTGAAAAAAACACCTGTTATGTTATAATGTGTGTTATACCCAGGGATGGAAATAAGACTCCTGAGCTTGTTACCTATACACTGTGGCTAATCAGGCTTGTAGTAAAACCTGGAATGGGTGAAACTGCCATGCAATAGGAGCCTTGTTTCCATCCCTGTATACTTAGTGGAGGGTTGTGTTGGTTTTTCTTGTGCTCTGTGTTGTAGCTGAGGCCTCTGTGTGTTCGAGCCCTGAGCCGGATCTTCACCATCTCGGACCAGGACAGCGACGGGATCCTCAGCGACGAAGAGCTCAACTTCTTCCAGGTAAAGCATCACCTGAAGGGAGGTGCCTTAAAATCAGCAAGGACACATTTACCAAGCTTGCTAAAGTTTGCACAACTTGCTAAACTAAAAACTACAACAGTAGGTAATGCATTGCGCATCAGGGGTGCAGAATTGACCCTGGGGCTTCATAAATCTGGCTCGTAGTAGCGCCTGTTGACTTTTATTTAAAAAAAAAAAAAGAAGTACACATTGTATCCCATCTGTAGCCTCCTGTTCTTCCTGCTTGCAGCTAGATCCCCCTTTGACTGGAGGGTTCAGAATGTGAACGGTTCCGTATCTTCAGTTGCCCCCCCCCCCCCCCCCCCCCCCCCCCCCCCCCCCCCCCCCCCCCCCCCCCCCCCCCCCCCCCCCCCCCCCCCCCCCCCCATCTATCCCTCTCCGTCTGGCTTTCACTCTCCCTCCCTCTCCATCCCTCTCTAGAAATCCTGCTTCGGCAGCCCACTGGCCCCTCAGGCTCTGGAGGATGTGAAGAGCGTGGTGTGGAAGAACACGAGCGAGGGCGTGCAGGACAACGGCCTCACGCTGACCGGTGAGGGAGACACACGCTCACTGTACACTTCCCTGCATCTTAACCAGATCAGTTCATTTGCGGGTATAGTGAACCCTAATCACTTTGCACACACCTGACACTATGAAGTACTGGAGTGTATAACCTGGGTCCAGGCTAATCACGGGTACCGGTACCATTAATTCGAGCTGTTTTTCCATAAGTTGGTAATAATTGCATGGCAGTTTCGCCCATTCCAGGTTTCAATCTGTGCTTGATTAGCCATAGTGCACAGGTAACCAGCTCAGGTGTGTCTTATTAAACTCATAGTAAAACCAGGAATGGATCACACTGCTGTGCAATGGGAGGTTTATTTCCAGCCCTGCTTAAAGGTGTTTTTTGTAGTTGTAGATCATTTTCACACTGTATATACATTGTGCTGTGTACTACGCAATGCCGCAGTTTTGCTTGGCTAAGATGTATCTCTGTGTAAAGAGTCGGAGGGATACAGCCCTGTGTATCCCAGCTGTGATTTAAGGCAGCCCCTCTTTCCTCCAGGGTTCCTGTTCCTGAACACGCTGTTCATCCAGAGGGGCCGGCACGAGACCACCTGGACTATCCTGAGGAAGTTCGGCTGCGACGACTCGCTGGAGCTCACGGACGACTACCTGTACCCTCCGTGAGCAGAGCGGCCCCTCCCGCACACCTGCCCCTACCTGCGCAAGGCCAAAGGGCCCCACACCTTGTGTCACTGACTTCATTTTAAAGCTAAAAAAATGACACCACATGGTAAAAAATGAGGTTGTCAAAATGTGAACCTTTACCACCTTCACACACTTTCTCAAGAAAGCTGTTGTTTGCCCACGCACACACGACACCTATCCCAGAACCCCTTTCTCCGGCGCATGTGCTCCATGCTCATCGTCAGACCCTAATGGAGGAAACTCCTCGTCTCTGAGATTTGGTCCACTTCAGCTGGAGTGACCCTGTAGAAAAGCAGCCACTCTGATGAATCTGTTAAAAATACTGTAAACTAAACTTACATGGGAGCCATGCAAGGTTGTTATTTAGGGTTTTCTCCATATTAATATTCGTAAGAAAAAAAAAAAACTATTTCATGGCTTCCAAAATAAAATTAGTTTTCTTAACTATTCTATTTTTAACAGCATTTTCTGTGTAAAATCAACCTTCTGTAAACTGCCTAAAATCTCTTAAAGGTCATTAAAAGCAGGTTTGACTGGATTGATATTATTGTAGCCAGTTTCCATTGGGCTCCAGATAACAATCTTTTTACTTGGGCCTTTTAAACAACTAAATACTGTAACATACAGCTGTCTCACAGAACCTGATTAGCACTGTTTGACTGTCTGATGTTAACCTTAGGTAAGATAGTCCAATACTAGTGCTAATAGGGTATGTGAAACCAGCTGATCGTGTATATTGATTTTTTTTTGTTTAATGAGCTGCTTTTAAAAGCAATACATAGGAATTCAAGAGGGGGCGGGGGTTGTGTAAGGTCGTCCCCATCGCTATCAGAAAAGCATGACCCCTTAACAAGTAAGACACTGCCATGCTGGATTCTAAAGCTGGGGTGCGCTACTGTGTTTCCCTCCCAGACTGAGCGTCCCCTGCGGCTGCACCACGGAACTGAATCACTTCGGCTACCAGTTCATCCAGAAGCTGTTTGAGAAGTACGACATGGTGAGTGACTGTCGGACGTGCTTACTATCTAAGCTGTCGCAGCTACCCCTACACCTTAGCCAGCCAGTGCACCAGACCGCTGGAAAGATAATCCTGCTTGGCTATTCATCGCCTGACAGCCATAGTCTTATAGCAGTCCCCTAGATTACATTAGAGCCAAGTGGCAATGCTTAATTGTTTATTTTGTTAAGATAACAGGAACCAGTTTAGTCTTGTCGAACAGTGGCTTGACCTCATGTTTCTGACTCTGTGTCTTTGCCAGGATAAGGACATGGCGCTGTCTCCGTCAGAGCTGAAGAATCTGTTCAGCGTGTTTCCTTACATGCCCTGGGGCACAGACGTCTATTCCACTGTTTGCAGGAACGAGAAGGGATACATCTCCCGGCACGGCTATCTCTGCCAGTGGACGTGAGTTTTGCATTCAGGCGTTTGTTTTCAAGAGCAGCAGTCCTGCAGCTTGAATGGTTGTAAGCTGGTCTCTCTTCTCCAAGGTTGACGGCGTACCTGGATGTCCGTCGGTGTATGGAGTACCTGGGATATTTTGGGTACCCGGTTCTCGCAGAGCAGGAGTCCCAGACTGAAGCAATAACAGGTGACTGCTGAGCTCTGAGCAGACCACAGCCGAGTGGGGTTCATCCACAGAAACCAGTACTGTCATCTGTGTTTTCCACCAGTCCAGCTAGCTCAGTAGTACTTCCAGCCAGGGTTGGGGATCGCTTCCTGTTTTACAATTCCATTTCCAGTTCCTTTTTTTAAATCAACTCCCAGTTCAAATTCCAATTCCCATTTCCTTTTAACCAGTGCCAACACGGTTCAGTTAAAGTCAAGTGAAAGCAGTTGAACAGTCGCAACAGTTATTATGTCTTTTAAATTGTTGTCTCGGTTCAGAGCAGGTTTTGCATGCTGTATTAAAAGTGCTTGTTCTGTTTCAGTCACTCGGGATAAGAAGGTGGACCAGGAGAAAGGACAGACACAGAGGAACGTGTTTCTCTGCAAGGTCATCGGACCCAGAGGCACAGGGAAATCGGCGTTCCTGCAGGCCTTCCTGGGCATGAACCTGACAGTAAACCTACAAAACTTACTTAAACACTTATTTAGCTAAACGGATATATATTTGTTTTGGGTGCTTGTGAATTTCCTTCTAATGAAAGTCGAGGAGAGGCACAGTCTACAGTCGGACACAGTGCCCCTGTCCCGACACAGCTCCTTACCCTGCCCCCTGCCTGCCACTCACTCCTGTGTGCAGGCTTTGTCATGTGGACTAATGTAGGTCGATACCATTTGTGATCTGAACCAGATTCAAACCTGGTGCACTTTAATGCTATTTTGTGTTGTACTGTTAAAGACATTTGGTAGCTACAGTATGCATTTCCCCCGTGTATCTGCTGTCCCAAACAGGAATAGATGCCGTAGCCCTGTATGCAACCAGTCACTCAGTCACCGCTGTGTAGGCTCTTGCTGCCACATTAATTACTTGTTGCTTTTGTTTTCTCAGAAACAGCAGAGCGCTGCAGGATTGTCTTCCTACTACACTATCAATACCGTGCAAGTCAACAGCCAGGACAAGTATTTAATTGTAAGTGTGTTCCGTAAGATTAGGGATCTGGGATAAAACACACAGATAGTGTGGGATTAAAGGGTTAATTTGCTAATTATTTAATGAAGGCCGTCTGTGTGAGAAAACGCTGCGAAAAAACAATCCATCTGCTAGTCAAGATGGCTGTTCTTTCTACGAGTTACAAAAGAATGGTTCTGGTTCAGCTGTAGGGCCGCAAACTTCCTCGCTTTTTTAAGTCTGTAGAGTTTGTGATTTCAACAAACGCTATTTTTAAAAGCGTATGTTCACTACACCTTTGTTCCATACACACTTTTTCCTGCCAGTCTGTATGGGTGTGAATCATGAAAGCGGTAATTGGATAGCGTTGATTGGTTTTTGCTCTTCTCTCCCAGCTGTATGAAGTGGACGCCGACACAGAGTTTCTGAAAGCCTCGGACGCTGCCTGTGACGTGGCCTGCCTGATGTACGATGTCAGTGACCCCAAGTCCTTTAACTACTGTGCCAGCATCTTCAAGGTGAGTCGGGGCTTAGGAAGTACTCGAGGTTCCCCCTTCCTCCCCACCTGGATCCCCCTTTCACGTGGTTGGGGTAAAGAAAAATCAACGATACATAAACAGAGCATTTTAAACCAGTTTAAAAAAGCGATCGTGATCTCTATCCTCCCCAGCAACACTACATGGACAGGGGGATCCCTTGTCTGCTAGTGGCCTCCAAGTCTGATTTGCCGGAGCAGAAGCAGCAGCACGATCTTTCTCCCTCTGAGTTCTGTTACAAGCATCGGCTCCCTCCTCCCGTCCCCTTCTCCTGCTCCGGACAGGACTCTCCCAGCACACTCCTCTACTCCAAGCTGGTTCTGGCTGCAATGTTCCCGTAGGTGGAGTTTCAAGTTTCAATGCTCAATGTAGCTGACACAGGTTGTATTGCTGTTTGGTAGGGACTTGTGCAGCTGTGTAAAAATTACGCTATTAGAGTTCTTGATTTGTCTGCAAATTTTTTTTTTTAAATTTTTTTTTTTAAGCTAATCAGAGTTCACAGTTTTGTCAATGCCTTCTTTTTTAAGCTTTAAGTTTCGGTTTGTCTACCATTTATTTGTTTTTTAAGCTTATCAGAGCTCTTGGTTTGTCTACCATTTATTTATTCTTTCAAGTTGATCGGAGTTCACAGTTTTCATTCTCCACACCCCTCCCATATCTTGTTGCATTTCCATTGTCTTCTCAGTCTACCATATGGTTCATTCCTGCTGTTTTGGGCAGATTACAAGTTTGTCTTTTGAGGGGTAGCAGCCAAGGCAGTGACTCCACATTTGCTTTTGATTCCAGTTCCAAGTTGTTGTTCTCAGTGTCCCTCGTTTCACAGGCACCGTAACGGCTCAGAACTCAGCACAACTTCCTTCTGGCTGCGGGTGACGTTGGCAGCCGCTGTGTCCACAGTCCTGGGCTTCACATTCTACAGAGCCTTCGTCAGACAGAAATAGAGACGGACATGGTGCCTCCCTGACTGCAGAAAGACTGGCCAGTCCAACACGCCACAGCCAGACTTGTGGGTCGACATAAACGCAGAAAACTAAACTCTATAGACTAGAGAGCGGCTGGTCATTTATATCACAAAATACTGATTTCTCCTATCTTCAGAAGCAAGCCCAGAAGCCTCAGTCTTTTCAAGTAGACTAATAATGCTACTTTCTACGGAATGGCCCCCAATAATTTCTCGGCTTTATAGAGTGATTTGACAAACACACACATCTTGTGATTTTTTTTTTTTTTTTTTTAGAAATAATCTATTGAACATTTCAAATTGTATAGCCAGCTGTGCCACAGGAACTCGAGTCTAGAGCAGTTTTGACCACAGGGAAATTTAATTTGAAGAGGAAAGATAGAAAAATCTTACAATTCTGAATAAAAATGTTAAACCCATTAAACACATGGCCTGTGTAAATTAAGTGATTTCATAAAGAACAGGCAATCAATCATTAAGCAATGGGAAATACATTGTTTGCACTCTCTGCGGAAGCAAGTGATTCTTCTCACCCCTTTACCTTACCGTCATGCATGACTCGCTACCTACAAGACAGCTAGCCCCACACAGTAACAGTAACACAAATCACACATGCATACAGTGCACAGTTCATCTCTCACTTCACACAACGTGCTGGGATGCATACAGCAATGGAAACGAGGAATACTTGTCAAAGTCTTGTTTGAATGCACAGTGGGGACTGTGATCCTGTAAAGGAATGGTCAGGACAGCACACTGACTGGGATGTGAAATACTGATTCGTCTTCCGTGTTTATCATTTCAATGTTAAAACAAGCCTCCAATGCAAGTTCCATTGTCTGTCTAAAACGTTGTTCAGCTAATTCAGAAAGGGTTATTGATGGTCGTAGCAGTTTCCCCTGCTTTCATTTCTCCTGCACTCTACCTGGCTCGTGCACAGAAAATAATGTACAGCTGTGTGAAACATTGTTAAAACCTCTGCAAGATACACTGTGCATGACATTGCACTGACCCCGGACACCAGACTTCTGGGGGATCGAAGATGCAGAATCTTTTTTTTTCCCAATTCATTTTTTCTTAGTTCAGAAGCATTTTGTTTTTATTTCAGATCAATTTGAATGATGATTTTTTTTTTTTTTAATCCTAAAAGCTCATCGATATTTTTGTTAGTTTTGTGAAACGAATTGAAGAATGAGTTTCCCATTAATAACATTTTTTATTATTATTATTATTTGTAAGTTTTTAACATGCCCTGAATGTAGTGCAAAAATCAAACCTCACCGCCAAGGACAAAACCGAGCCTTGAAATGAACCAGTATTAACAGACTGCCCTGATCTAAAAGGGTGTCGGGAAGGGTCTCAGTGCTAGGAGAAGTCAGATAAAGAAATTGGTCTTTTGCAGTATTTCTGTGTGGATGTTTCAGGCTTCATCTTCAGACTGATTGTTTTACATGTAATTAGGGAAGGGGGTTCCTTGAAGGCTGTTGTATTTGGTTCATTATTATTTTTGTTTTTTTTTTTTTTTTTTTTTACTTCTTTGCCCACTCAGTGTCCAGAGTCCCCTCCTTTTCTCTGGTTTGTCACTTCTGTTTTTGTTTTCTGCCCTGGTGTGATGTAACTTTTATTCCAGTCAGCTTCTGAAGTGTGACCTGCTTGCTCTGTTTCATTTCTTCTTACTGTACACACTGAGGCAAATCCAACTCCCATGCACTCTCCTCATTTCTGTTTGATCTCGAATCCTGGTAAAGGTGTCGTTTCTACTCTTCACTGTTGTGTTGCTGTTGGATTGTTTTTTTGTGTGGTGGAGATAAAGGGATGCTTACTTATTGTTTTCTGTAATGAGATCTAAAAGCCATAATGTTTTAACAGAAGATTTTTTTTTTTTCTAAATAAACAAACATGTTTACAGAAACTGTTTATGATTTTGATTTAGGGTGGTTGTGTTTTTGTTTGCTTGTTTGTATTTTTAACACAGATATTTTGGTGACTGGACTGTAAAAAAATTTAAACTTGTGTTTTTTTTATATATATAAATTATTAAATGACATTTTTGCTTGCTTTGGTTTTAAGCAGCGGTGACCCAAACAGCAGCTTTTGCAAATGCTTACTTGCACAGTATCTTAAATACCCATAGTTTCCATGGGTTTGTTAGGATTTGTATTTATTTGTAATGCACATTGGCACAATGTGATGTAATGCACTTGTAACTGTTATAGATTTGATTTCTCTAAATAGATTCATTAATATCTACTGTGCTTGCATTTGCGGTGTCTTCATGATAGAACTACTTGCATCAACCCATATATTAATATATAAAGTATACTATATATGTGTATGTATAATATATTTATATAACTAGTAGCTGTACAAACAAAATCAACTGAAATGTGCCCATATATGGTTTTGTTTGTTTTGAAAGTAGTTTTCTCTCATTTTTCTTTATCAAAATTGGCAGCTAATGTTAATCGTGCTTCCTGAATGAGTCTGCTTGCTGTGACTGCTCGAGTAAACGCAGCCAGCTCTGCCAGGACTCGCCTCACACTCATCATGTTATATTATTACGAATGCCTACTTATAATGCGGAGTGGGCGGGTCCCGGTCGACCAATAAGGCGTGAGTTCCATCTATGGTGTGCGGCGTAGTAAAGCAGCGATACGCGCTCAGATTTCCACTACTGTTGTGACCGCTGTGTGACAGCGAGGGATTCGCGCTGACGTGCGTTCGGGAAGGAGCAAGGGCTTCCTCGGCTGCAGGCAGCCTGCACACAGGTAAACGAGACTCGTAGCAACCTGGTAACTACGTGGCTTTAATCAGCCTGTGTGCACCTTCAAAATATTTACACGTACGCACAACCTACCTGGAGGTATTGCGTGAGCAAAGTCGGATCAAGTTGTTTGTGTGTAAATAAATTATGTTGGAGCGACGTTATCCCCATACGTTTATTAATTGGAATATATATATATATATATATATATATATATATATATATATATATATATATATATAATATATCGCTCATTTTGCACAGGGACTGGGGTGTGCTGTCAGGCACGCTTCTCAGGCCGGCGGGGGGTGCTGTCAGGCACGCTTCCCAGATCCCGTAGTAGCCTGCTGTATAGTAAACATGGTTCTTTTGGACCTGTGGACGGACAGGGTAATGACAGGCAGCACGGCCAGCCATGTCGACAAACGGACTATGTGAAACACAGCCTTCGGTGTTCAGTGCAGGCCACTGCTAAACCAACCGGGAACCTTTATTGCTGTTATTGACTTTGCTGTTTTTTGTTGTTGTTTTTCTTAACTTAGCAAACTGAAAAAAAAATATTTTAAAAGTAATTTGTAAAATATTTCTAGTGTATGTTAAATATCAATGCACCCACCCCCCAAAAACACACAGACACATTGACACCTTTTGAAACTCATTGAAAATTCACACATATTTTATTCTGTTTAAATTACAGTAGAAAGAATGTTTTATTATTAATATTCATTTTTTTTTTGTTTTACAATAAATCGCATATAGCTTACTGTGTGGTTTACAAATTGGAGTTATCTTAAAAAAAAAAAAAAAAGTACAACAATATTGTTGACCTGGGTCGGGATTTGAAACCCAATACCAGCCCTCTTGGAATATAATATTAAGCATTGCCTTTGCAAAACCTAGCTGACTCTAGCAGTCAGGAATTTAAACACACACACACGCACACACACACATTGTATAGCAATACAAAGTCTTGAGCTAGTGTACTTTCAATATTGTATGCTGTATCTCATAAACGGCACAGCCTCGCTTACTACATGCACAAATTCATTAAGAGTCCGAGTGTCACAGACCGGGAACGGCAGACCGTTTTTCACAGGGTTATTCTTTAAGGGTTCCTGCAGTGGTTAATACACCCCTCCCTTAATGAGGGGACACTGCAAATCTGCGCTTTCCAGGTCTGTCACAAGTACTACTGCTGCTACCAGTGCAATGACGTGTGTATGCAGTCTGGGATTGAGGGGGGGGAAGCCAGGTAAAGTCCTCATAAAGCCATAGAAAAACGAAGGAGTCAACAATGTTTTAGTTTTTTTTCTAAAAAAAAAAAAAAAAAAAAAAGCCTGTAAAAGTCTATTTACAATGAGGTGTTTTCTTGAAAAGCTGCTTTTTCTTCGTTTTACTTCTTTTTCCCAGTTTTCTTGGGGGTGGGTTTGGGTTTGGGCTTCGCCGCTTTTGCTTTCTTTGCTTTGGGCTTCACCGCCTTGGCTTTCGGCTTCTTTGCCTTCTCCTGCTTTTTCGGCTTGGCCGCTGGCTTCTTTTTCTCGGGCGTCTTCTTCACCTTCTTCTCTGCCGCTTTGGGCTTCTTGGCTTTGGCCGGCGACTTGGCTTTCTTGGGTTTGACCGCCGCTTTGGGTTTGGCCGCTTTGGCTGGCTGCTTCTTTGCTTTCTCCGCTGCTTTGGGCTTGACCGGTTTCTTCGAGTCCTCCGCCTTGGCGATCTTGAAGGAGCCCGAAGCCCCGATGCCCTTGGTTTTGCGCAGAGTCCCGCTGACCACCAGCCTCTTCAGGGCAAGCTTGATCTGAGAGTCCGCGTTTTCCCCCACCTTGTAGTGGCCTTTGATGTACTTCTGGATGCCCTGTCTGGACGAGCCCAGGCGGCTCTTTTCTGCTTGGATGGCAGCTTCAATCATCTCCGAGTACTTCGGGTGAGAGGCAGCCTTTTTAGGGGCTTTACTCGCCTTCTTCGCCTTCGGGGCTGGAGCGGCGGCGGCGGTCTCGGTCATCTCTCCGGTTTTCAGTCAATAATTAGTTTGTTTAAAAATAAATAACGGAGCCGCCCTTGTCTTGCAGGAACACGACCGCCGATATCGTTTTTTTTTTTTTTTCTTCTTTCAACTTGTCACAACTTCGGTCCCAGTTTTTGTTTGTTTGTTTGTTTGTTATTGAATGTGAAGTACAGATGTGTGTGCAGTTTAGTTCATCTGTACCTCCTTTTAGGCTAGTGCTCTATCGGTTTTCGTAATCAATGTCCTCTGGATGTGTTTTTATTATTATAGTAACAGCCCCTCAGACAGTGGGCGCCCTGCACTCCGCTCAGTGTAAAAGCGGATTATTCTCCCAGAGCCTCCTGTGAGCTTATCAAGCCTCCGCGCGGACGTGATTGAGAATACCAACTGCCAGCAGCTGATCTAGCAGCCTGTGCGATTCTCGCGCACTCTGGTTTGTGTTTCTTCTCCTCCGTATTTTTGGGAAATTTACAAAATCCGAACGGGTCCCAGTCCGGGCACCCGCCTGCGACGAAAGTGGACACTCTGGGCTTCACGGCGATACCCGGGACGTGCAGGAATTCGTCAACCGATAAACTTTAATTCCCCTAAAACCTGCCCGGAGCATAGCTTCCTGAGCGCAATTTTACAGAATTCCTGCAAATTTGACCCAAATAGCCGAACCAGAGGGTGCCGAAGCCCAGTGCATTTGTAAAATGAATCAATGCACTAATGATTAAACGCGGTTGGGAGCTGGACCTGTGTTGTTTTTGCTTTTAATACACCGATATAGTTCGCTAACTAACACAGCTCCGCCATTGACTTTGAGTGACGTGGTTCAGATAATTTACAGTTAAACCTGCTGTAAATTAACAGAGAGAAAAATAAAAGTATACCAAAAAACACATAGGTATGCGTGATGCATCTCCGTCCGTTAAAATAGTTTGATACCCCAAACCCGTTACGTTTACCTACTGGTTAAACTTTTAATTTGCACAAACGCAGGTTCTTCTCAATCCTTGCTTTGCAGTTGCCAGGAAAGTTGCCCACCGCTCCAAAGATGCGTTTATTTCGGAATAACTTAAAAATTAAAATTAAGATGTAGGGGTTGTCTTTATTAAACACGTATCTGTCGTGTCCATTTATGATTAAAACGGTGTATAAGTTTTTTTTTTTTTTTTTTTTTAAAACAAAAGCTATTAACAAATAATTTACTATATGAAACATGGGAGACATTGTTTGTTCACTAACTAACTGAGGAACTGTTCCACAACCCGGCCAACATTCACCTTTTAAAACAGGGCTTTCTCTGATGCATCTGGCGTTAAATGAAAAAAAAATCTGAGTGTGGGGGTAACTCCCTAGATTTAAAAGCAGCAATTTTATTCAGGTTTCCCTTTTCAACTGTGAAGCGCTCCTATGCTTGCCACAGCGAACGCCATCTTGGATCACCTCACTCCTAATAGTTACATTATTGATTTTGTAGCCCAGTAATTTTTTTAAATCTTCACGTTGTTTGCGTGTCTTTGTTCGGTAGTCGATGTATGCCGGTGTCGGATTTAGGAGGTTTCCATCATGTTTTGAGGTTTGTTAGGATTTTAACTTTTCAGCGTTTGGACCGTGTTTGCTCAACACGTTTCTTCGTTCCTTGCAGCCCAGTGTTTTCCTAGTTTTGGTTTATGTATTTTTTGTATTTATTTCCCTTATAATATTACACATTGTCATTTTTAATAGTACACCAGGTACAGTCGCGCAGCTCAAGTCACGCAAAACAGCAATTGTGAAACACAGTTAATGTTTCGATACAGATTATTTTCAGAGAACGCAATCATACGTCTAGGGATATTTGTCTCGTTAAAAAGAAAGTGGAACATGCCGTTTATTTATTTTTTTGTTTTACGTTTTATTTACTGTATCGTTTTGCCTCTCCTCTTTTTAAATCACAATATTTTTTTTCTCCAGAATTACTGTATCACGTTTTTTTGTGTGTGTGTTTTTTTTAATATGTATTAGAGATACCAGGCTTAATGCACAAGCTGTGAACTGATGGCGTGTGGCAAAGTGAGACCACTTCTTCTTGGTTAACGCTAATGGTCAGGTTGAAAGCTTTGGCGTGGTGCTGAAAACAGCACATAGGTGTCCCGGTAGAGGCACGGCGGTGTTTCCCTCCCCAACCACACAAAACCAGCCAAATTCCAGCGTTCGCTGTTTATTTAACTTCGAAGTCTGGACCAACACTGTATTTCTTTCCAGTGCGATTTTATTGGTGAGCGGCAGCGGGCTGACTGCATCGTTTTGTCCATGCATCAATTGCAAAACATGAACATGCAATAATTAGCACAATCTACACATTGCAGGCATGTATGGTGTGAGTGTGTGGGATAGAGAGCGTGGATGATGCCCTTGATAGGCACGCACATGCATATATACACTGAAGTGTCATATAAATGGAACCTTTTGCACCAGATTTAAGATGACCCAAAAATATCGAGACCCCAGTAAACAATACTCTTTTTTATTTATTAGTCTGCGTGATTTCAAACAAGGGCCATCAATGTGCAAACAGAGGAGTTCTTTACACTGGCTCAGTTCAAGGATGTCATTGCTGATGAAGTGTCTGCAGATCCTGCAGGTTCCAGGCATTGCTACATTGCTACAGTATTCAGGCATGCTTATGGCAGCATCCCTGTGACAAGGTAGCAGTAAACTGAGGACCTGGAATAGAATATTTATTACACAGGGAGAGAGATCATCTGAACACTTTGGATACTGCCCCCCCATAGTTACCCACAATGCAATGAGCTACCCTGCAGGCCTCCTTGCAGGTCTGTGACAGCTGGGATATGGGTCAGAACCAACACTGAAGACAATCTCATCCTCGTAGTGTGCAGCCCAGGGTTGCTGCAGACAGACAGTCAGTCAGCGCGTCTTGTCAGGACAGCATGCTTTTTGTGTCAGAGGCATTTGTTTTGGGGCTGACTGTAAGACAACAAAAAACATAAACTTTCACAAATGACAAACAACAAAAAAAGACATCCCTTTTGTGGGGTTTAAAAAGCAGCTGGGCGTTTGCATGGTCCTGCATTTACATAAAGGTAAAGAAACTTTCCAACTATTTCAGAAGCTTGTCAGATTAACTCCAGGTATTAACTCCTTCAGTGTCTTATATTGACAAATAACTAAAAACCAGGCATTCATATAAATATTAGTGTAGCCAGGGGCAACCGACTCGGCATTACAACCAGACAGGTCTGTTGCATTAGCAAGCTGTAGGTGTTTGTGATAAAATGTTGCTGATGTACGTTTGCTTGTAAATGATCTGTTTTTTTTTTTTTTATAAATGTTGACGTTGAATTAGAAACGTTTTGCCCACTGCTCTGATTACCGCTCTAGCCCGAGCCTTTGTCTGCTCGCCTCGTACGTTTCTTGTAAGTTTGAGTTACTCTGCAGCTGTAGTTTGTTGATGCTTGTCTAGATTGTGCCTGCTTGAATCAAGACTGACGTTACTAAGATATTATGACAGCTGCAGGGTTTTTCTTTTGTTTGAGGCGGTTGTTTAATACGGGGAATGTGACACTATGGAAGTTGAATGTGTTTCTATGGACGCCAGTTATAATGCATGTGGCTGGGATTACCACTGGTACAAACAGTTACTGTGGTAAAAGCATAGCAATGTATATTACCTAAGGGTGGCAAAGCACACAAATGTACCGTATAGTGAGCATGGGAGAAAGCATAGTGAAGCGCACAGAATGCTTGACTCAAACTGCAATGTTATTGCACCACTTCACCGAGGCAGGCTATAGTCAGGGTGAATTGGGTGCCTCAGTCTGCCTCACTGCTCAGTCCAGCTCTTCTGCCACAGCAGGCTCGGTGTTAGTCTGGGAGCGGGGCCAGGCAGCATAGCTTGGTTTTGTTTCACACCAGGAAGGCCACTGGAGCTGTGAATTAGCTGCGGTAGCCTTTAAGAAGCCTTAGGTACCATAACTATTTAACTGCCTCAGCTGCTGTCCCCCCCCTCTCTCTTCCACTCTCTCACTGCCTTTCTTTCACACTTCAGCAGCTGTCCCTGGGCTGTCATGTGCTGCTCTTTCCCTGTGACAGTCTAATGGCTGGGCCTCTGTTAATGAATGGGGCC
>NC_054560.1:9554030-9579030 GCF_017654505.1 Polyodon spathula
TCCCCCGCAGCCGCGCGTACATGCGCAGAGTCTCCCGCCCAGTCATGTGATCCAGTAGGGCGTCGAACTGAGGGCAGTAGCCAATCCGTTGCTGGACCTGCGGTGAAAGCAAGGGGTGAACGACAGAGCCGAGAAACCACAGGGCACCTCTGCGTTCCCATGGATGGATCAAAACGCACGTCTAAACAACGAAACAACTAATTCAAACGGCTGTGCAGTCCAGGGTACCTTCTTGATGTCACTCAGCACGCTGTAGCCGTCGATAAAAGCATTCCCGCTGGTCACCGTCTCGTCCCCCGTCAGCATCTTGAACGTGGTGGTCTTCCCGGCGCCGTTGAACCCCAGCAAGCCGAAACACTCGCCCTTGGTGACGGCCAGCGAGAGCCGGTCCACCGCGAGCAGGGTCTCACCGCTGCTATACACCTGAAAGAATCACAAGAGCGTTTACTGACACAGGGAGGGAGACATGCTGGAGGTCTCTCAGTATGACGTGGTGATATTGCTCAGTTTGACTTGGTGCCTGCTTGTCAGAACATTGTAATTGATCGACTGTCCGGCGGGCGAGGGGGCTACCTTGCTGAGCTCCTGCAGAATCAGGGGGCTCCCCACCATGGACTCCACTGCCGGCTGGCACTCCAGGACGCGCTTCCTCTCTTCCGCCACGTCTCTGTCCTCTGGCAGCAGGGCGGCGCCACTCACCACCGCCACCTGCAAAACAACACCGCGAGTAACCAAACAAACAAAACAGGATGACAAGGGGAACACGGCAGGGGAGTTGGGAACAAGGAAGAGCAGGTTCCTATGACAACGGCCCTTATAAGATCGTATCGTTAGCAATGAAAGACGGGTCTGCACTTAATCTCTATTCCTGGGGATCCCTCATTAAGCCTCTCTCTCTGTGACTCACCCTCTTGTGTCTCCTGCACAGCACACAGCACAGCTGCCTCAGTCTCTGCAGGAAGTGCAGCTCGATGATGAAGATGAGGATCATGAAGACCACGCCCTGCACTGACATGGACTGCAGGAAGCGCCCCACCCCCGGGGTCTCCAACGCAAAATAGTTCTCCTGGTATGTGATGTCTGCAACGCAAGACAAGATTCCAGCAGTGAGAACCTTGAGGCCCACAGGACACTCCCCCAGGACCAGTCCTGCTGCACCAGCATCAATGAGAACTACAGGACACTCCCCCCAGGACTAGTCCTGCTGCACCAGCATCAATGAGAACTACAGGACACTCCCCCCAGGACTAGTCCTGCTGCACCAGCATCAACACGAGAACCACAGGACGCTCCCCCAGGACTAGTCCTGCTGCACCAGCATCAACACGAGGACCACAGGACACTCCCCCCAGGACCAGTCCTGCTGCACCAGCATTACCACGAGGACCACAGGACACTTCCCTGCCTGTGTGATTATGTGTGTGCTGGAGTGTGTTTTAAAAGTAGGAAAATGACCCTTAAACTTTTTGCAGTTTTTTCCCTTGGTTATCCTATGCATTTCCATGGTTTGCCACTTTATATTTTTGAACATGCTTTACAATGCAGTGCTTTTTTACTAGAGGACTCTTCTCTAGGGGTGTGTGTGCCGTGCCGCTACTACTCACTGTACTTGTGGCAGATGACTTTGCTCATGAAGGAGGAGGTGCAGAACTGCATGAGCTCGTAGTTCTGGTAGAAGTCACTGATGGCCATGCCCAGGCAGTAGTTGGGGAAGAGCAGGAATACCTTGCCCAGCGTCCTGGACAGATCCACCAGACCCAGCTCTGTTCACACAAACACAGAGAACAGCACGGCTTGCAATTACAATCACATACTTAGATTAGCCTCTCATTACTATGTTCAAAGTGTGTGTGTGTGTGTGTGTGTGTTATTGATAGAATTCAAGAATGTCATTACACAACAGCAACAGTACACTGAGAAACAATTTCTCTCTACTGGACTTCATTGGGTTTTATTGAATTTCAACATGTTTATAAATGATGCATGCAGCAAAAAAAAAAAAATAGTTACAAAACTATGTGTGTTATTATTAGCTTAAACCAACAGATTAGAAGAAACAACCCAATTTATTTTCTGCTCATTGTGTTTCAATACCAATAACGCCCTGCTCTATTTCAACATCAACAGCACCCCGCCCCCGCTGCTGCCCCGCGTCTCTGTCTCACCGGGGATGCCCATGATGGTGACGGCGAGGAAGGTGGCGGTGCCCGACAGGATGTTGAAGATGGTGAGGCGGGTGTAGGCTGTGGAGGCGGCAGAGAACAGGAAGCTCAGCAGGTACATGAGAGGGATGACCGCCCAGCCGTACAACAGTAGGATGAGCAACAGCGCCCCCAGGTGGTAGCCCTGCGTGAACGCACGCACGTCGAAGGCTCTGAACACCACCTGCAGCGCATCACACACACACAGAGAGCATTGATTTTTTTTCCATTAAGTGTAATTTATTTTGCAAACTTGCCACATTACAGCCCAAATACAGTAACACTCACTCAGACACACGCAAACTCACCAGCATGAGCACGCAGGGCAGCAGGAAGTTGATGAGGTCCCACAGCAGGGCAGACAGCCAGTAGTTGGACACGTAGACGCCACTGACCTGCTGCACGTGCTTGGCCTTGAGCGCTCGCTCGGTGACCATCAGCAGGGCGAAGGTGCTCGACAGAGACGCCATCCCGTACATCAGGTTAATGGCGATGGCAAAACCGGTCTGACCCCTGGGCGAGAGAGAGACAGAGAGGAGAGGGATAAATCAATACTTGTAGTCCAGCTGGTGATCCTTGACAGACAGAAGACAAACAGACACACTCCCTCTTACTCGGTGATCTGGTCGTGGGCGGTCTCAGAGACGTTGCGTGGTTGGGGGTGGTTGCCTGTGTTGATGGAGGCGTTGGGTCCAGCCACCAGCCTGTAGATGGCATTGTCGAGCAGCAGCAGGGTGGTTGCGGGCGTGTGATACCCCTGGTTGTTGAAGTACGCCGTCGCTGTCACCCGACCACTCCTCTCGCCGAAGGACACACCCACGACGCAGCGGTCGTTAAAAGTGCCTCCCTCCTCCGCTGAGGCCAGTAACACGTACTCTGGAAGGTCTGTAGGGGGCGATAGAGATACAGCATGCAGGGGGGCGGTTCATTCAATTACAGACCAAAATATGCAATGCCTCGACAGGAGCAGGGACACCTCTCTTTACGAGGATACCCTCTTAGCACATGTGTACACGACCGCACTCAGAAAAGCTTTCACACTGTTAATAGAACACTTTGGTGAGCTGACATACTCTGAATATGTCCCTTTGTCTACATAATCTCAAGAATAAATTCGACCAGAAAATCATGGCAATGATGTGTTCTAGATTCACATAAACACCACCACCATCCCTGTCCCGCTGCAGCATCATTGACCAGATCTGCTGGGGCAGACTGCTGCACACCGCGTTGTGGATTCTCACCGGAGATCTTCCTGGCCTGCCCCAGCTGGTCCGGGAGTTGCCCGACGTAGGCTGCAGCCAGGGCCACGGCAAGGGGCCTGGCCCCGGGTTCAAGGGCCACGGGCACAGAGGTTGGGCCGTAGCGGCTAAGGGCTAGGCGCAGTGGGGGGGAGTCGTTGGCCCCGGGGAAGGTGCGCGCCACGACCAGCGCCAGCGCTGTGAAGACCAGCGGCACCAGGAACTGAGCCACCATCACCTTCCAGTTGCGCCAGCTGTACAGCGCCCTCTTCAGGAACATGGCGTAAAACTGCTGCAGGAAGAGCATCGCCTGGAGAGGAGGGAGCAAGCAGGGTTAGAGGGACTGGAAAACTCATCACAAAACCAGGCTGTAAACCCTGAAACAGACTGGGAGCCCGTCACCTGGAAGTCAATCTGAAACAATTTGCAACAGTACATCAACACACTTATTTATTATGTTTTAAACAGAGCGCTCCCTCAGTATTTCACAATTCAATAAAATCACAAATGTGGACAGTAAATTGCCATGTGCTACTCTTTCCTGTATAAGAGACGTTCACTAACTCACGGTACTTTGAAAGCAGAACAGAGGGAGAAGTGTAAACTTACAGAAAACACAGATTCACAGTATATGCGTATCTAGCACTGACAAAGTTTTCCCCCAGTCTCACTATAATTAGTAGCCCTATTAATTCGTTTCACCCCCGTGTTGAGTTTGATGTTGGAGCAGTCCTCTGAGATGAGTGTTCCGCTGTCGTCAGTGATATCCGTCATGCTGCTCAGGCTGCTGGCGTCGTCCTTGCTCCAGTCATGTGAGCGCCGCTCGTGCTGGTACTGCAGGGCTGGCAGCTGAATGGCCTGGATATCCAGGCTGGAGTCCACCAGCTTCCCCACCCTGCAAGAGAATAACAAGTCGCATCAGCCTGGAATCACCCAGGGGAGCAATGAGGCACAGCAGCCTGGAATCACCCAGGGGAATACCACAGAAAACATTTATAAGGGCGGTCAGAGAGCAGATCCACCCAGCTCACCCTAAGCCCTACAGAACTTCTGTATATATAATGATGATCACAAAGAACCAGGATTATAAGCAGCAGTGCCTGTTTTTTTGGTTTTCTTGGACAGTCTTTTCTTTGTGAGCTGGTGATATGTCAGAGACGATAAGCCATCTGGTGTGTAATGTTACTGTGTGGGCAGTGTGGTTCATTTCTGTCTTACACCTGACACTCATGCAGTGTGGTGAGCAATCAAACTCGCACTTACTACTGGTGAACTACTGGTGTATCATCCTATTTCTTTTTTACAATCTACTTTCACTGCTTTTTAAAGTAAGATTATAAACTCGTTTTTACCATTTTAACTGATGTAATTTTAAAAGGGGTGTTTCATCATCTTACCTTTTACTAATTTCTCAAAATCGTCTTGCACATAACTATAAAATTTCTTTGAATATCTAACAGTTCAGGACTACAAATAAAGGCAGGGGATAAAGGCAGTTTTGTCCCCCCCCACAGCCCCCAGCCCCCCCCCCCCCCCCCCCAGACAGCTCACCTGAGCTCACCTGAGGAACACCTCCTCCATCGTGGTGACCGACGCTCCATAGCTGGCAATGCCCAGCTCCGCCCGCTTCATCTCCAGCTCAGCAAACAGCAGCTCAAACCTACAATGCAGCCCCAGAGATTCAAGCAGGGACCCCGCAAACATAACCGACGAGGGGTTGGGAAGACACATACCCAGAGGGGTAAAGCCATTCATTTAAGTGCGATTAAGTTTCATGAGTTCCCTATGCAGATCAATCGTTTTTGGAAGCTCATCCCCATGCTTAATTAACCAGTTTACTCCCGATGATAGATTTAAATCTGGGCAACTTATTGCTAATTTACAGGTTAAACGTTGCAGTGGGGAGACAGTTGCGGGGTCCCCATTTCACATCATGCTGTGGAGCACCCACATTTGAATTATAAATCGATTTAAAAACTCCCTTCTACTAAAAGCATTACACTTGCATCCGTCATCTTGACCACTCTTGTGCACGTGTTGTTCTTTTGCTGTACCTGTGAGTGCTCTCCTTGGGCAGGATGTAGGACAGCTCTGCGCCAGCGCTGCTTTCCATGGTGGCGTTGGGCACGTACGTCTTCACCAGCCGCGTGATCTCCGGCACGTCACACAGGGGCTCCCTCACGATCACCATGTGGTAGCCAGCACCTAAAGCACAAGACACCACACGGGTCAGCTTGCAGTGCAGGCATGGGGACAAGACCCCCTGGGATCATTAGTCTTGGAGAAATGCTAATCAGGACTGGGTGAAACCAGCCATGTATCAATTAATTCCAGCTATTGAACCTGGAACATGACAGCCCTCAATGGCTGGTCTGCATCTGGTATAGCTACCTCATCAAGCATAGGGTGGTCTTGTGCTCCCTCCACTCCTCACTATTTTATATATGTGCCTGAGATGCATCACCTGTGAAAATGATATTACCCTTTGATTATCACTAAAGCGAGCGGGCGTCTGTCCGAGGAGGTGTCTTACCATACTTGTTCTTGAGGAAGAGCGGTGAGCCACAGCACTGCAGCTCTCCCTCTGCCATGATGGCGATGCGGTCCCCGAGCAGGTCAGCCTCGTCCATGAAGTGAGTGGTCAGCAGGATGGTGCGGCCGTGCTTCTGGCTCTGCAGCAGGTCCCACGTGGCACGCCGGGCAGCGGGGTCCATTCCAGATGTGGGCTCATCCAGCACCACCACCTGAGAGGAGGAGGAGGATCCCATGGTCAGAGCCTGGTCAGAGCTAGGCACTCTAAAGTAACCCGGCCTTCCATTAGCAAGCCCTCACCTTGGAGTCTCCGATGAGCGCGATCCCGATGGACAGTTTCCGCTTCATCCCCCCAGACAGAGTCTTGGACCGGGACTGGCGCTTGTCCTCCAGATTGAGGATCTGCAAGATCCGCTCCACCTCGTCCGGGGTCTTCTCTCGGGGATACCCTTTCAGCTGGGGGGGGGGGGGGGGGGGGGCACAGAGAGAGAAGGAGGTGCTCACTGCTCCAATGCCAGGGTCACATTAACCACCTCTGAGTATCACTTCTAATCGCTAGTGCTCTGATCTCACCAACCACCTCTGGGTAGCTCTAATCCCAAAGCCAACCCACAATACTGCATGTCAGTCCTCACCACCAACAACTGAGCCACTGTTCCCCCAGTCCTCAGCTCTTTCCCCAAGGCCAGTCTGCATAGTCCATGCACCGTGCTGCTCTAACTCCTAGTCCTTGGACTTGCAGAATAAGAGGAAACTGTGCTTTACCTGTGCGAAGAACTGGAGGTGCTCCTGGACGGTCAGGCTGTGGAAGAGCACGTCGTGCTGGGGGCAGAGCCCAAGGCTGCGGTGGATCAGGGCCATGTCCTGGCAGATGTCATAGCCATTGATGTAGGCACGGCCACTCGTCGGGGGGAACAGGCCTGGCAGCGCACAGACAGACACAAACCAGGCAAGGTCTCAGACACACATCACAATGGTTCTTTACATCTCCTTCACGCACACCTTTCCTTTCACCACTGCCCCCTCCCTGATAATCTAACTGAGCCGATGTGTGGGCTATAGACAGGATGGGAAGGTCGTGTAACGCAGGAGGTGCGTGTCCAGTATATCGGAGTGACATTCTGACCCTATGTGAATAGTATTTGAATGCAGAAGACCTGCTAAATGTAACAGCGTTTCCCTTGCAGGTGCATTACAATACAAGCAGATCTTGCCGCTACACTTCTTCACACTCACACAAATGATAGATCCCAAAAACACTTGATTTATTTGTGTTATTTTTCTGTTACTCGCTCCCTTTTACCCCCCGGGACCTCCGTGCGAAGGAGCTCTCGGCCGCAGGTCCGTACCGGTCAGCATGGACAGCGTGGTGCTCTTCCCAGCCCCGTTGTGTCCCAGCAGGACTGTGATCTGCCCCTCATACATGTTCAGGGTCAGGTCTCGCACCGCCTCCCTATTCACATTGCCAACTTTGAACACCTGCAGACAGGGGAAGGAGTGAGGAATGCTCACACACACACACACAATACAGACCGTACACACAGCATTTCAGCCCTATCAGTATGATGCAGCCAGCATTTCTGGAGCTCAGTTCAGGAGCTTGTAAGCAGTCTTGTTCGTTCCTTTCAGAAAAATGAATAAAGAGCTTTGAGAATCGAGCTCACTATGTGACAGAAGTGGGTGTGTTCTGCCAGCCTTGTCTTTTACACAGGTGTGTGTGTGTGTGTGTATTTGAGAAGCACCTACCTTGGCCAGGTGTTTGATTTTGACCCCCGACACCAGCCCGGCTGGCTCCTCCTCAATGAACTCCCCCTTCAGAGCTTTCTCTGCATCCTCCTCCTCCTCCTTCTCCTTCACCAGGGCCAGGTGTGGGGTGCCGCACCAGTACGAGGGCTGCAGGGGCACAGAATGCAAATTCCATCAGCAAAGCCAGAGGCAAGAGGCACCCACACATGCAGCACTCTGTTAAAACGAGCTTCTCACAGTGGCAACAAAATGACTTCAACTGAAGTCACCGTTACTCAATTAAATTAACTTCAAATGAAAGCAGCTGAACACTCACAACAATTATTAATGTCTCTAAAATATCAATTCCCATTCCTTTGAAGGACTGACAGGGAGACAGGGAGCAAGTGCCTTCTCAGACAGGCTCTCCTTGAGGAGCTGGCTGAGCTGTGGCCTAGCTGCCTCGCTCCATCGTTCTCCGCTGAATGCTTGTAGAAATCACCGAAGCATGAACACACACGCGACAGACTGGATCAAAGTGCTGCTGGGGTTCAGGGAATAGCTCAACGTTCAGAAGGGTTTCTGCAGCTTTTACTGTTTCCAGTCCTCAGCACACAGAGAAGGAGCAGCTCAGCTGCCTGTGCTTACCAGCATGAAGAAGTGCCAGGGCAGTGTCACCCCGTACTCTCCTGGGAAGACTGCCTCCACGTACCAGCCCAGCAGCCCATAAAGCAGCGAGTCCAGCAGCAACATGCCCAGGACCTGCACCAGAGAGAAGGGATCGTCCACGCTCACCGGCTCCAGCAGGTTATTCCACTGGATCCCAGTCCCTGGGAACGACAGCAGAGACACGCAGAGTCAGCAGTCCAAGCTTGCCAGCGTCCTCCCAAACCAGCACTGTTGCCCACTCCCTAAGCTATAAGCCCCACACAGCCTCCCAGTCCCTCAGCTCTAAGCCCCACACAGCCTCCCAGTCCCTCAGATCTAAGCCCCACACAGCCTCCCAGTCCCTCAGATCTAAGCCCCACACAGCCTCCCAGTCCCTCAGCTGTTAGCTCCCCTCCCCACCAGCCCACTCACCTTTCCCCTCGAACACCCCAATGAGCTGCGCCCCCATGGCCATGCCCACGTTGGAGATGAGGCAGGCGGACACCTTCTGCGCGTGAGACAGCAGGTCGTAGCGCGGGGCGATGAAGAAGTACGGGATGTAGGAGAAGAAGTAGAGGAACCCCCCCGCCGCGGCCGCCACATTCGCTAAGGAGGAGGAAAAAACACGAGCATCAGCAACCAACAGGAGCCTTTAAAATGAACCAAGTTAGAGGACTTTCAGGAACCCAGCCCTTTTGTTATGACTTGTAATTTGAGCAATGTACCAGCAGGGGGGAGCTGTGGCTCTCTCAACACAGACTACAGGGGGGAAAAAGAAAAAAAAAACACAACTGTACTTTTACCAGAGACTTAATTAGCTGCTTCCTGAAGTGGTCACGATGAGGTGAAAAAAGAAAGAATAGAGCTCTGTGTAACACTACACCCCCGCTGAGATTCAGCGCTGAGAGGGAGTGAGCGGTACAGGAGAGTAAACAGGCTGAGGACAAAGAAAATGATGATGGAAGGCCATCCCTGCCTTTAACAATCAGAGCTGAACGACGGCAATCTAGACAAACAAGATTTCACAAAACCACAATTATTTCCTTTCATATCATCCCGCTGCGAGCAACAAGGGCATCTCATCTACATTTATAAAACCGTGCAAGTTCACACTCAGACTCAATCACTCGCATTTACAAAGCAGTGCACAGCCCTGACTGCAGAAAGACATTCAGGCAAGCATGCACACTGTGCAGTGCTCAGAACCTGGGCGCAGAAGCAAGGCCAATTCACAAGCCTTTGTGCTGTCGACCCCCCCCCCCATTGGCTTTTCAATACAGACTGTGTCCAGGGTGAAATGATTTTTGTGTCCTCAGTTTAGCCTTCAGTGGACAGAAGTCCACACTAGGGGTGGAATTATTCAATGTGTAGCGATGAATCGCAATACCTTCCTTACATGATATATCATACCGCAGGGACAGAAATAAGACTCCCGCAGCATAGCTGTTTCATCCACCCGTGGTTTTACTTGGAGGAGTTTAACACGACACACCTGAGCTGGTTACCTATAAATCAAGCTTCTAGTAGTAAAATCTGGAATAGGTGAAACTGCTAAACAATGGGAGTCTGATTTCCATCCCTGGATCGTAACAGAGGTATGTAGCGTTTACAGCACAACACAGCTCAGACAGAAACCAGAGAAATAGCATTGGCTAATGAGCTCATTATAAAAACAGTAATAAAAGACACAATGTTCTGTTTTGCTTTAATTGTAGATGAAACATGTGGGCTGGCGAGAGTGCAGTCACTCGCTGACTTAATAACTAAACAGTATGACTCAAATGCTAATAGCCCAGAACAATGGAAGTAAAACAAACCCCCGAGAGTCTCCCCACACTTCAGCAGGACTCCAGGTAACCACAAGGGACCAACACTAATGAACGCTGCACTTCCATCCTGTCCTCCTGTTCAGTGCTACCGTTCCTTTCACTCTACTAAAACAAAGCCCTGTTCAATTTCAGGACTGGTACAAAGAGCGTAACTTCCCAGAAAGCCTAACCTAGGAGAACAGCAGTTTCTTACACAGCAGTTTCCTGGTGTCTGCTGGTTTAAGTGGGGCGATCTTGCCCTAGACCTGTACACTGGTCTGCATTGTTGTGATCACACTCAAACGTTACAGAGAGGAAGGCTGTCACACCGAGGGCCGCCTCCTCCTTCACATCACCCTGGGCTTGCTTGCTCCACTCACCTCGTGAGAAGAAAGCGCTGACCATGAAGCTGAACGCGATAGTGGACACGGCGAAGGTCAGCAGGAACACAAAGACCAAGCTGGGCTCGCTATTGGTCAGCACCGCACCGTTAGGACTCACCTGGGGATAGACATGAGGAGTCAACACACAATGCACACACACACACACACACACACACACACACACACGACTCACCTTGACACACAAGAGCAGCGTGACGAAGAAGACTGAGATGAGCAGGAAGAGGAAGAACATGCTGAACCAGGCTGTCCAGTGGAGCCAGTTACTGAGCCCCATCATCCTCATGTACTCCTGCCAAACACAGGAGAGCACCCGCAAATCAAACCCAGCCAGGTACACACAGGGTCTTGACATGGGGGCGCTACGAATGATCACTGCACTGTACTACACTGTATAAACCGGTCTGCCCTTAGTGGACGCAAGGAATCACACATCTGTTTTGTTATTTGTGGTATTTCTTAATAGTGATAATACAGAGCTGTACTGAAGTGCTTAAAACAGGTATTTAAATGGACCAGGGTCAGGATTAAGTAACTGCTGGACAACCAGCCGAGCGTGGCCCCCAGACAGCGGACACCGAGATGTGGCGAGAGAGATCTGCAACGCCCTACCTTGAGCTTCCTCTCCTTCTCCTGCACCACGGCCCGCACGATGTTAAGAGCTGTGTAGGTGAAGCTGAGCATCAGGAGCAGGGGCAGCTGGTTCTGGATGGCCAGGATGAAGACGTCGTTGATGAAGGGGGGGAAGGGGAACCGGGCCAGGTTGACCGAGACCTTCTCCAGCAGAGCTGCTCCGGACCCGTTATCGTACGAGCCGATGACGGCCCGGTCCACCGCGTGCTGGACCGCAAGGAAGGCCTCTCGGTAGTACCCTGCGTGCGGGACAGGGGCGAGAGGGGAGGCTTGAATACACGACGGCTGAGCTGCACACCTCCCAGCGTGCTGTGTCACAATGCTCTGACGGTGCCATGCACATTCTGTGCCGTATCACACTTTCCACACTTCGCTGCTCTTTTAACAGAGAACCATAAACCTGGTCAGGGATGGAAATAAGCTGCACAGCAGTTTGATCCATTCCTGATTCTACGACGAGTTTAATAAGACCCACATAAGCGTGTTACCTATACACTGCGGCTAGTCAAGCTGGAAGTAAAACTTGGAATTGGTGAAACAGCTATGCAATAGGACTCTTATTTCCATCCCTGTTGGTTATAGATGAAAAAAGAAAAAGTTTAACTGTATGATAATAACTGTAATCCAATGTCGCTCTCTGAAAGCGAGGACATGCCCCAGACAGTGCTGAATGCTAATAAAGCGTTATCTTGCCTGGGGTGCCCCCATGGACGTAGTCCCGTTCCCTGGGTCCAGGGAGCTGGAACAGGGGGAAGAGCTTGTGGGTGTGCCAGTCCCGGTCACTGTTGGGGTTCAGCCCCGTCCTCTCCCATGCCGGGGCGTTTCGAGGGCTGTACTTGAAGCGCAGGTGGTAGCTCACCTAAAAACAACAGCGACAGGGTCAGGAGGAAACTCACTAACTTACACAGGTGAGATTAGCAAACCCTTTCAGGCTGGGTTCTTCAACAGAAATCAATAAGCTGAAAACGACAGCGGTATGAACATGCATCAACTTTACACTCTATAACAAACTCTTAGAAATAAAGCAGCTTGCATGTTTAGAGGAAGACAGGAAAACTAATAACAGCCATTCAGCAAACATCTAGTATACTTGATTTAGTTTGTTGAAGTTTTAACTTGGAGACTGCTTCAGCAGCTAGTTTCTGATCCAAAATCTTTTTGCCTCGTTTTTGTCACAATAACCAATTGTATTCTTGTCGGTTACCTCAACGTTACAGTACCTGCAGAGGCAGAGGCTCGTCCCTGTGACTGAACGGGTGCTCAAACACCACTGCAGCCAGGATATTCCCTGATTCAGGATCCTCCCGGATGGAATTCTCAAACTCTGGTTCTGTATCGAAATAACGAGCTGTAGGGCACACAATCGGTGCATTAAATAGACAGCTGTGTCAAAGCAAGGCAACATGAAATTATCTTTATGAAGTTCACAGTTTAGCAGTTAAATGCTTATAAGTCCACACACACATGTAGTGTCACTCACATGATAATGTTGCAGTTTGTCAAAAAGAAAAAAAAAAATGCAACAGCACCCCAATGTAAGGTGTAAAAAACAGCTTTTTTGATTACAACAAACCGGATGTAACGCCCCTGTTCCACATACAATACAGTATGGTTGGTGCAGTGGTCAACTCTCTAGCCCCTCCTAGAGAGGGTGCTGCAGAGCTGTGTTGCTGCAGTTGTACAGCACCTACCTCTCAGCCCAGGTTTGAACTGCTTCCCCACGTCGCCGGCCAGGGTCCGCACCGTGCTCACATTCCCAGGGATGAAGGCCAGCTCTAGATTCTCCCAGCCCAGGGGCTGGGGGAGGAACGCGACAGAGAAGCTGCGGAAGGAGGTGACGTTGGGGAAGGTGCTGGAAGGGACGCGCTGCCTCAGTTCGATCAGGATGGCAGCAAAGAGCAGTGGGAGGGCGATCTCGATGACCGTCACCACAATCTGACGCTTCTGAAACGCAACAATCCAAATACTGCCTTTACCCTGGGGACACTCAGGCACCAGCACGCAACTTTAAAAGATAGGTCAGCCAACAGATCTTGGCATCCCCTACTTCCTAGAACAACTAAACACAGGGAACGAAGTGACTGAATCCACTCTGAAGAGAATGCTACCTGATATTCAAATAGTAATGGATCTGAAGCAATGCATGCACAATGGAGGTCACCCTGCCAGCACAGTCACTGCAAAGCAAATGAAACTGCATTTCCTTTACAGCACGTCCACATTCCATCACACACAAAGAATCGTGAAGACTCCGAACCATGTGATCGATTCACTCGTAAAAAGCATCGGAAAGCAATGCTACCGTCAAACATGAGTGGAGTTGTTAAGGGCACACTGTACCTCTTAACAATATTCATCAGTGTAACTTACCCTGCCACACTTGCTAAATAATTCAGACACAGGGAAGCAGCTGCAATACCGAAAATATGCCTTTACACAGTCAAGAGCTTCCAAAACTTAACTCTAATCCTCAACATATAACTGCACAAGTGGTCACATGGTGTAAGGACTTTGAAACTCTTGCCTCTGTATTGCCCTGGCCTTGTAGGGAGTAACTGACTTTTCACGAATCAGAGTCCAGTTGTGATGCGTGGGTATGGTGCTGTGCTGCCTGTGAGAATTGAGCAAAACTGATAGCATTGTTCTTAAATTGAACTTCTTGTTATCTGGGATTCTGCTGACATTGGTAAAGTGAAGAGATGCAGATGTAACTTTTAATGTGTTTTGTCTCACACCATGCATCACGCTAGGGAAATAAGACCAAATTTGGTCAAGGAAATGACGTAAGTTAGCTGTATATCTGTGCTATACAAAGTCATTTCTTTGCTCAACTCAGAAACATCTCTGTGTCATGCCGGTTCGGAAAAAAAAGACAACATCTCTGAAGCCATGAAAGCTCAGCTTGGCTCAGAAATAAATAACATCTACACTGCTGCCCGCTCAGAACAGCATCAGCTGAGGCGTGCGTGTGAGATCACTGATGCGAGTGAGATCACTGGTGTGTGTGAGGTCACTGGTGTGTGTGAGGTCACTGGTGTGTGTAAGGTCACTGAAATATCCCCTTTGATTTGCTTTGTTGCTGCTTGCATTTTGATTCCTGAATAAACTTTTTTCTTTTTTTTTCAATTAAATTTAGTGGTCACCAATTATTTTTATTGTTTTCTCCCCAATTTAGTAATGTCCAATTATTTTTAGGCTGACTCGGGACAGGTGAAGACGAACACACGCTGTCCTTCGAAGCGGGTGCCGTCAGCCGCCCGCTGATTTACACACTGCAGGCTCACCATGCAGCCACCTCAGCGCTACAGCGTCGGAAGACAATGCATCTCTGGGCAGCTTATAGGCAAGCCTGCAGGTGCCCGGCCAGACCACAGGGGTCGTTGGTGGGTTGTGAGCTGAGGACAGCCTGGCCGACTTAGCTCTCCCTCCTCCAGGGCTGCACTTGGTCAACTGAGTGCCGCCCCCTGGGCGCTCCCATCCTTAGTCAGCAAAGGAATAACCTGGACTCGAACCGGCGACTTCCAGACTACAGGGCGCAGAAATCGAACCTCTTACAATGGGTTTTCATAGCAGTGCATGCTTTTCAGTGAAAATGCTAAAGGTTAGTGCATCTCTTTATCTTGATTAAAGACGAGCACAACAACTGCTGCCTTGCCACTCGTGCTGCGATACAGAACAAGCCCGTTTACTGCAGTTAACCAGTGAAAATGCAGAAACGCATGAAACCAAAGGGCTGTTAACGAACATGTTCACAAGGCAAGGGCTTTATCATACATGTCACTTAAAGCTAAAAAAAACCCTGCCCTTTCAAAATGTTTGACATTACGCTGATGGCGAAGGCATTAACGTCTGTACTGATCGATGCAGCAGGCTCGTGTTTTTGACAGCTGCTGTAACTGGAGCTTTCTCTTCTAATAGAAACAGAGTCTCAAACCACCCATCGCTGTTGCTTAGAAACAACCCGCATTGGGAGTTCAATTGAAACGATGGACTTTTCAGCCCTGCAGTCTCTGCACACACACACACTCTCTCTGGGGCTCGCTGCTCGTTAGCTGGCCTTGCAAAGACCAGTCAAAGGTTTTCAGCAGGAGTATGGGATCCTGGCGATGCTCTTTTAATCACAACCTCCTCCATATTTCATGTTGAACAAGATACACAGAGCTAATTCACATGCAGCATTTCACATTTATACCAATAAAGACTGAAGTAGGTCACCACGCTGCATTCGGATAACAGGGACATATTCAAGCAGTTTGAGCCAGTGTCGGTTTTACAGTGAGAGTGAAAACCCGGAATGGCTCAAAGTGCTATGCAATGGGAGCCTTTGGATGTAATTCAAGTAAATGGGATTTTACCTGCTGGATGTAATTCAAGTGAATGGGATTTTACCTGCTGGATGTAATTCTTCCACAAAAGGAGGCGGAACTGTCGCACAACAGCCATGTTTCTGGGGGAACGTGGAGGAGCACACAGCGACAGAACCTGGGGAGGAAAAGGAAGGAGAAAAGTTAGACCGTCCCCTCCTTCTGTCGACAAATAAAACATGTTCATAGTACATCTGACTTGCAGTCAAACCCATACAGCCAATAAGCTGAACTATGCCCAGTGCCTCTGCGTTGAGCTGCTGGCTTGCTGTCCGGCAATGCTTTAAAGTCACTAGGGGGGAAGATGATGCCATTGTGATGATTTTAAATTAAATCTGTTCTGCAGGGGTGCTTCCTTGCTGTCTTTCTTTCTTACTGGCACAGACTGTGCTGTGCTTGGCAGCAGAGTGTACTTTGATTAATATAATTAAATCTGTCTCATACATACCCCAGGGCCCCGTAGCCACAGAGGAGTACTTTGGGTAGACGATAGTACACCAGTGTCTTTAATATCAGGCTTTGCCAGGACTGTTAGACCATGATAAATTAAACACAGCCCAGCAAAAGGCACTTCAACAGGATAGCGACCTACATCCATTCTCAATGAGAAGCGGATCGCTGCAAACACTCTGCAGCTCACCACATCACAAACACACCTAGGCTTCTCTGAGCTGCCTGCAAGAGCCCCGTGCTAAACCTATTGGAGTTTTCTCCCAATTCTTGGAATTGTGGACTTCTTCCCATTTGGTTTAGGGCCACACTGCCCTTTCTACATGTGACTCCTGACAGCATTCCGTTCAGAATAGTAATTGAAAAGCTGGTCTCTATTGGCGTTGTACAATCACCATGCAAGCAGGTTAAAAATTCAGTCCACAACATGCATTTTCAAACACAGCAACAGAATCCTAAGCCTGTTCTTAGAGGGTCGCTATATGAAAATGAAACGATTGTTAAACTGGAAATCAGAACACTGATATTGAACTGCTCTGCAATGGGAGAGTTATTTCCATCGCTGAATACCCTGCTGAACAAACATCAAGACAACTTGTTTATTCCACATGCGTGATTCTGATAACATTTAGACACCAGTTTATCATTGGGAGAACAGCTCTTTGTAAGCGGTACTTGCTCTAGTGTGTTTCACCCATTCTTGGAAACTCTTTGATATCTGTGCTTATTTTATACTTCTGTTTAAAAGCACGGTGCAGGCGCATTGCTCGGTGTATTTCTTCAACAGACAATAAAGTATTTTTTTTTTCTTCCAAAATTAATATCTATTTGTGTTTTAAAAGGCTCCAGTAAGCACAACATTAATAAAATAAATAAATATACATCCCCCCGCCTTTATATTTTTTGCGATTCTGAACATTTAGCAACACTACTCTGCTACCTGGTCGTGCTTCAAGTTTGCATTTTAAAAAAAGAACAACAAACGTATTACTATCAGATCAAAACTGAAACCTCTGTGGCAGACACCGCACCTGAGAACGAACCCGAAACACAAGCTAAGAGAAGGGATGAACAAAGACCTCTCTGCCCCGCCCCTCTGCGCTGCGAATGGCTCGTCGCATGCGAAACACAAACCTGATTGGAGCAAGCGCCCCGTCAATCACTACTTCCTATCTGGCCGTGTAAGCACAACAAAAATACAACCCGGATAGCGACATTCAAAACTAAATATCTCCAAAATAACAACACTTAATAACTGCGAGGGCTTTAAATAAAATACAACGCATCTTCTGCATCGGTAAAGCGGGCGCCTGTCAGAATTTAAGCCCGGTTTGTCTTGTTGCATTGGCAACTGCAGGACAGATTTTTATGCGGTCGGCAAAAACTGGTCTAGCAGAATCACTCCAAAAAAAAAACAGTTTAACTATTTTGCATCACAGACAATGCCGTTTAATATGTTTGTAGCTATCCTCACCTTTGCTTGCCTTGTTATTTCCAGTTCAGTGCGGCGTTGTTGCGGTGTGCGGGTACACGGAGAATGACATTGCACCAGCCGGCTTAGGCAGACCTCTCCATTGTGGAAATGATACAATCAACAAAAACTGCAACCCAACTGTTTCACGTGACCGCATTGCGAGGCTCCAGCTTGCTGGCTTGCAACGTCATGCGAGCGATACCCAAAACTTTTTTTTTTTTTTTTTTTTTTTTTTTAAAACAAAGAGCCACTGTCCCCATCACCCAAATAGACATGTGTATTTAATATTCGATTACAAAATGATTTCGTCTTATTTTGTTAAAAAGCTTACATTGTACACGTGTTAGTTCCTATGTAGACTCTCAGTTCACTGGCTCACCAGCTAAGGAAAGGACTGCTCCTGCATTGATACTGTGCAAGGAGAACCATTAGTTTAAAAAATAAATAAAAATCGATCAGGCTGCAACTTCATCTGACGTGTTTTCAGATCTGTGCATGCTCCATGCCAAACTGCTCAATAATAATAATTAAAAAAAAAAATGCGATTCAAGCCAGTATAAAAGAACTACACTCGTTCCAGTTAGGAGTATTTTATTGTTCACTGTAGCAGGACACTTCAGAACAGATTCTCTATTTCAGTCTCAAATAAGTCAACGCATGTGCATCATCACATGGTCAAGACAGCATCATACATTTAAAAAATCCTCCTCAAAATGCACTTCTGTAACACACATTGATGTCAGAAATACCATTATTTATTTTAAAAATCACAGCTAGGAATTCCCTGGGTAGTTTGTTTTCAGAGCATGCTCATGGCTTTATAAACCACACAAGATCTGCATGTAGAACAGTACAGTACATTCTCCACACAAGATCTGCATGTAGAACAGTACAGTACATTCTCCACACAAGATCTGCATGTAGAACAGTACAGTACATTCTCCACACAAGTGACAAGTACTCTGCACTGGGATGTTTAACTGACAGCTGGTTTTTGGTAGGAAGTCTTGTTTCAAACATCTTGACAGAACACTAAGAAATGATACATTGCAAAAAAAATAAATAAATACAATAATGATGGATTGAAAACCAAACACAGTAACATGGATTTTGCCAGTGCAACTAGAAGCATTTCAAGTAGACACCCCCCTTCCCCCTCTGTGTAAAATAAAGAAATAGACACAAAGTAATATTTACAATATATTTATATATCTAAAATTGCTCAAGACACAACATAAAAGTATTTACAAGCCAATGTTCACAGTCATTGAGAGAAAGACAAAACAAACAAAACCACATTGATGGCATTAATACACACGCATGTGTTTGGTTTGCTCAGCTGTAACCAGTCCTGTGGAGATGTCTATCAGTGTGGCAACATGCCTCCTGCATTTGGCGGGGAGGCATTTTGCTATAAAGTTTCTAGTTTCCAAAAAGTTACATCTGATTCTTCTGACAATCTTTTGATTGCCTTTTTTTTTTTTTTAAGGCACAATATCAAGATACATTTTTCAAAATAGTTTTTGAAAAAACAAAAAAATAGATAGAGCAATTCCCTGTATTGCATTCAGATTGTCTCTCTATTTTGATGTACTACATAGCTATATCTAACCCCCCTCCCTGTCCCTCCAGTGCAACATGGGAACACCATCTGCACAAGGACCCCCTCCCCAATGTTATACTGAAAATATTAAAAGTAATATTACATTTAAAAAAAAAAAAAGTTTGTACCAGATTTTAAAATGCAGTGCACTTTCAGTTCATGCTTAAGATCGTGCATTTATTGATTTATTTATTTTAAACTCCATGCCAAATCATGTGCTAATGAGTAAACGTTTTGTGCTTTACCTTCAGTGGTTTGCAAACGAAATGACCAGTGCATGCAGATCACAGTCTTTACAGAATACCATAGACTCTTGCTCAAATACAGAACAGTTTAACCGACTCATTTTCTGAGAATTTCAAGAAAAAAAAAAAGTGCCATGCAGTGTCCTAACAAAAAGGAAAAAAATCTAAACCACACAAAATGACTGGTTAGGGCCATTGATGCAGTCCTTGAATACAGCCCCAGAGGTATGTCAGGAAATGGTTTAGATAAAAGCTGCCTCGCACAGTGAGGTGCCATCTGAAGCACGTGTTCAGAGAAGACTGGAAAGGTGCAGTGTGTGATCCAAGGAGGTTTCTGAACCTGTACAGAAACGCTGTACAGGGTTGAGTGGCGCATGCAAGTCAGATACAGAAATAATACTGTTATACAGTAGAACCGGTGCATGATGACGGAATACTGGGGACCATGCTGGGCTCCAGCTGTCTCCCACTACCGATGTACACCCAGCAGTCTCTCGTTTCGAGTAGTGCTGTTTTACTAAGAGTGGGAGACGGCTGCAGAACGGAAGCAGCCTTGTCTTCGGGTTCCTCTTGTCCAACGTGCTTTTTCACGTTTTGGTCTAAATGGTCAAAATTTAGGCTGCGATTTGTTACACAACTAAAATATCAGATTTTTCTCTTATTTGGGCATATCTCAGACAATACTGTTGGTAAAAAAAAAAGGTGATGCGTGAGTTTTTGGTTTCCGGTCTGTTCAGACACTTAGAGAGTCGCTGTTCATCTCTCCCCCGCTGTGCTCTGCTGCGTTCTTCCTCTTGAGGGGCCTCCGGTGGCCGTGTCTCTGAGCTGCCAGGGGGGGTGCCAGCAGGGACACGCCGAGGGGCTTGCCCAGGGTGCTGGCGGAGGATGGAGGGCTGCCACTGTTCACAGAGGAGTACCCCGAGCTGAGGTCAGCAGGGGGGTCACCGAGACTCCAAACCAGCACCCCGCGTGTCCTGGAGGAGGAGCCCCCCTCCTCGTGTCCCGGCTCTTCAGAGGTGCTCTCGTCTTCACTGGACTGCGCTCGGCAGTGCTGCTCGCTGTCCTCAAACACCAAGTCCAGCACAGCACATGAGGCAGTCACTGAGGGACACAGATACGTTAATATATATATATATATTGTACTTCTCACTGAGGGACACAAGACAACACACACAAATATATTGCTTAACATTATCATTTTTCAACTGACCATTTAGCTATGAAGTACATGCAATCGAGGGATATATTGAATTAAGGGAATCAGTAAGTGTAGTTACACATTAGAACATGTATACAATTTACTGTCAACATGGGCGAACCATGAATTATGAAAACCAGGAGAAGTTGACAAAGTGAGCTACAGAGAAAGTAGAGACCCTCACCTTCTCCCTCTTTCTCTCCTTCGCTCTCCTTGTCCCCTTCGTACCCCGAACAGGAAGTGTCCAGACTCCAGTCCAGGAAGTCCCCCAGCAGAGTTTCCTCCTGACTGGACAGCTCGGTAGTGGGTGTGGCCACAAAGCTGCCCCGGTCTTCCTGAAGACCGTCCTCCCTTCTCCTGAAAAATTGAGACTACCATGTGATCACATGCCAAACTGAACACCACATTTACCAGCCAGGCTACAAGGTGTGCAGAGTGGGTAGGGGATTAATGAGGAACATTCAATACGGTTCAATTTCCTTATACATACCCTTACCTCTTGTTCTTGCTGGCTGGGGAGGAGAGGAAGGTGTGCATGTCTGCAGTGTTGGAGCTGGGGGGCACGAGGGTCTGAACAGCAGACAGATCTTCCTCTTTCACCTCCAGGATCACACACAACTCGCTGAACTCCAGCACCTGCAAATAAACATATTAAAAGAACGAAAAGAAACATTATTTTTTATATAACAATACACTGCAGTTCAAGGTTTTATTTGAATGCAGAACAGGGAGTGTTTTTGTTTTGTTTTTTAAATACCTTTTCCTTGCTAATCTGTTGGTAGCAGTCATCCTCAAAGCGCTGTGTCACACCTGTCAGTGAAACATGTCTGTAGTCCTTTGGAACATCGTCATGGAAACTGAAGAGCACAAAGAGGAGAATGACGACAATTATATGGTACAATACAGTACAATACACTGCTGGTGTGAAGAGAAAGGCTTTGCTGTCTAGAGGGACCAGGTGCGCGCCAGGAGAGGTGAACAGAAGAAGGATACTGTGCCTTTCTTGTGCTCAATTACAACAGCCATGAAATCGTCCCTCCCCACCCAATCTTAATTCTTGCAATGGCAGAACAATAAAAGCAGAAACTGAAGTGCTTTGCTGTAGAAAGTCATCTAGAAACATTCAAGCTTGAACAGGTGGTGGCTGAAAAAAACAGACACACACTGTCATTTGCTTTCTATCTTGTCACATGTCAAATATCCAACAGTTTCAAAATCAGTTTATTGAGCCATAATGCACTAGGCCTTAAACCTTAGTGGTTTACATTAAACTAGGAGACAAAACAAAGCACTGAATAATGAAATCAAGATTACTACAGAGGCAGACTGTCCTGCATTGCCACATACCACTTCTTGTACAGGCTCAGCACACAGTCCACCAGGTCTTGCAGAGAGTAGCCTGTGCACTCGGACAGGTGGCTGGGCCAGGGGTTGGCTGAACGAACAAGGCAAGAGAAACAATAAAAGGGTCACACAGGGACTCTCCAATACAAAAACAGTTTTGTTTTCAACGATCGACAAAATGTACTTGCTACATCATCTACTGTGGTTAGCACCACTTGGCCCACCTTCAAGGAAAGTACAACCACTAGCAAGAAAGAAGTATGAGGCTCCCTGGCTACAAAGCTTCAGTTTAAAGCCCACAAAAAGAAAAGCCAACATTTCCTAGCTATTGCTGAAGTGGATTGTGAAACTCCCCCTCCACATAAGTTAACAGTTTTGGCTTTGCTGCTTTAACTGGGGGGAAAAAAAAAAGGTCCTTGAAAGGTTGACATGGGCTTTACATTATTTGAACGGTTTACCAGGGAACAGACAGCACCCATTTGGTTTAAATGGAAACCCAGATCCCAAAGATAAAACGGCCATTTACACATTGGTTCCCTTTGCACAATCTTATATAAAATGATGTCGTGAACAAATGTGATCACTGGTCTACTTGTGGCAGTGTTTGTGCTGGCGCTGGTAAACCCGTACCGTGCCTGTGCAGGATCCTGGTGAGTAGCAGCGCGGCGGCAGCCAGGCGGGCAGGAGAGTACTGGGACAGGCTGGTGTAGAGCAGAGACAGCTCGCAGATATAGTGCAAGAGATTCTCACTCCTCCTGTCCAGCGGAGAGAGACACAGCAGCACCTCCCCATAGTCCAGCAACGTGGGGGTCTGGACGAAAACCAAGGCAAAAGAAAATTTAATAACTTAAAAATAAAATCAGTAATGTACTGGGATAGCCACACAAATGCAGTACAGTTCAGAAAAGAAAACTACATTCAGAGCTTTACTATACTCGTACCATTATATCCCTGTCACTATTTTTTAGAAACATTATTTAAATATTGAAACAATTTGTGAGAATGCCAATGTGATTTGTGAAGCTGCCCTGCTAGAACTGAAGATTACACTAGAATAGGGAAATTTAACATGGTTCAGTTCTGCACACAGTAACCAAAAGGGGACATACAGAAAATTCTGACCCTTTTCTTTAACAGAGCATCTTTGAAGGGTGGCCAACAGGCAAAACACTAACTACTTATGATGCGTCGTAAGTATTCAAGGACAGGAGGAGGCGGTACATACTCGGATCCTGCCTTCCAGTGCGGAGATGACCTCTCCCATCATTCTGACCAGGTCCTCGTACTTATAGGTGTTGTCTGTGAGCCAGACAGCTTCTCGGATGGTCAGGATCTCTTTACTCGTATACCTATATAGACAGAAAGACAATGAGCACGAAAGTGGTCTCAGGCTAAAACGACAGGCAGGAGGCTAGACAAGCAAGCAATGCAAGTTTGTAGTCGGCATCTAAAACAAACCCTGCGAGCATTCATAGACAACTAGCTCATAGATCATCGTCCCTGCTACAGACAATATTAGGAGACATTTGCATGTTTGCAGTGGTTCCCAAGCAGCTGCCAGTAGGACATTTGCTGAAGCCGACTGCTCTGATAAAACTCTCCCTGTAAAGTTAAAGCAACATGCAAAATATTGCACGTGATGACATGAGAGGATTATAAGAACACTGCTTTTGAGCAGCAGCAATTTCACTACACAAGATGGCCCCTTATCCTGACAATCTCCAACTCAATTTGCATTGTCACAGCATTTATTTTTGCAGACAATCAGGCACTCTGCATGACAAATTGCCCAAGCAAATTTACCATCTTGATGATTTAGTGATCGAACTTATGCAAGACAGGCAGCCAACGCAGCACGGAGCCCGCTTCAATGCCCCCCTCCTTCCCATGCTCGATCCCCGCTCCCCTCTTACCTCGTGCATATGACCATGCAGGCGATTCCCAGGAGCTGCAGCCTGGCCTTCGGGACGGAGCGCAGCAGGAGATAGCGGTCCACGCACCCCACAGTCACGTGGAGGGACAGGCTGGAGAAATCCTTCATTGTGGTCACCTCCACCAGCCAGTCCACAAGGATGTACCTACAAATACACAGAGAGAGCAAGAACACTGACATGAGCACGTTCAGATTAAATACAGTCTAGCTATTCCAACTCATCGGAGCAATATAGCCAAAAGAAAAAAAAAAGAATGATTTGGAGCAGGGCTGTGTGCGTCTGTACCTCATGGTGTCGTTCATCCCCTTCTGCAGCATGAACATGCCCTGCTTGGGGAGCGGGCAGGAGGACTGGAAGATCTGAGACACCAGGTCGCTGCAGGCCTTCGCTTCCAGACCCAACTGGTTCCCATTCACGCACGCCTTAGCCAGAGCCATCTAGAAGGTAAGAAAAAAAAAAAAAACAACACACAGGAGCTTAATAACAAGATCACCACCACCAAACAAGAAGCTCACCTTAATACACTGATCATCTGCATATCAGTATGGGGACTCCTGCTTTCAATTAGTTTTTCTGCAGCCGTGTGTAGTGGGGGCCCAATTTACAAAACAATGCAAAGGATTGCACACACCCCCGCCCAGCCCACCACACCCCAACACACAGACACAGTCCCTCACTAACTACCAGGTTATTGTGCCTCACGATTCTGATGTCTAAACTGAAAAATACATTGTTGTTTTCTATACCTGCGCTTCCCAGCTGCCTTTAGCTGCATAGTCCCTGAGTGTTCGTAGGCACTGGAGGTATCTGCCTGGGTCTCCCATCTGCAGGGAAAAAAAAAAAAAAAAAAAAAAAGTGTTACAAATGCCATTCTACAGTTTGACACACAGATATGTTACAACTGCAACAGCAGTCAGTGGGTGTGCAAGTAGGTTTTAAAATACATTTAAAGGCTTTAAGAGTTTAATTTTGGAAACACATGCAGTTCTCGCAGCATGTTTTTAGAGGTGCAATAAACTGATCAAAGCATTCATTCCTGGGTCGCAAACTACGTCAGGCTGCAAACAGGGCACCACGGAGATAAACGATCAAATAATTCCAGCATCTCCGCCTGCAACTTGAGGTCGTCTTTACTGGAGGATTCGGGGGGGGTCACTTACCGCAGCCCTTCTCTTCGAGTCCCACAGGAGGTAGGAGCT
>NC_054560.1:9579530-9604530 GCF_017654505.1 Polyodon spathula
ACCGATGCTTTGCAGGCTAGGGGGTGTGATGAATCGCTGTGCATTAATGAATCCTCCAGTTCCTAACACACTGATTATAACCTGCATTGTGATTCGCTCGGCTTCTGGCAGTGTGCTTGAATGAACGGTGAATCAATGGGGCTAGCCGGTGTGAATAGATCCTGTCCCTATTTCAAGAAGTAGCCTGTTTAGACAGGCATTTGATACATGTCTTATTATGGGATGCTGCTTACATGCTTATTACAGAAGGTGTTTTCATAAACGTAATGCACTACCTGCAGTAGAGGCCAATCAAAACCTTTGTTAATGGAAGAACACGAGTCAAATCAGGAAATGAAATGAATGACTTTCTTTGATTTCCGCTACTCTCCTTTTTAAGAATTCAATTGATAGCTGTTAACACTTTCGTGTATCTCAATCACAACTGAGAAACGTGTTCATAATAAAATGTATTTAATTTACTGGGTTTTTCTATGAAGCAATGAAACAGGCTTTTAAATCATAAGTCTTTCTTTTTCATTTCAAAGCAGAAGTGAGTCTTCTTTTGTAACGTAAATACAGTCCTGCTGCGGAACGATTGTAACAGCGTGTCTGCTTTATTTTTCATTAATAGCTTTATTAAAGATTAGTCGCTTATTGCCATGTTGCGATCCAGTTTGTAAGTCAAAAACTAAGGGTTGGCCTATTTTAAAAGCCAGTGTAGTTGTTCCCAGAACAAGCATGTAAATGAAACCATTTTTCCTAGTGGCATGTTTCTCAGTTTTGATTGAGATTCACAAATAGATCACAATGGACTTTCAGTAATCTCGCACCACAAGGGAATTGGATTATAAAGTCTTCGGCGCTTTCTCTCCCAGTGGAACCCTGTCATAAATACGGTGTGCTCTGGTGAGGTCAACGTGTTCAAACGGGCCCTTGCAAGGTTATGAATCATCAAAGGTCACACTGGGAGGGCACTGCACTGAGACCTTTTCTAATGACACAGGAGGGCTGCAGTGTGCACACACCCCACTGTTTTGAGATCACTAGAATTGTCCACATGATATCCTGATTGAACTCTTATTGAGTTCGTAAAAAAAAAAAAAAATGCATTTGATTCAAGTACCATGGGAATTTATAATTTCTAGAAATTTCTTGAAAACAAAGAATTTTTGGAATTCTTTCGTAGCAGAAGTTTTTTTTTGCAGATGAGGAAAAAAAAATTACAAATGCAATTCGACAATTTTTTTTTGCAAAACTCCATGACCCATTAAATTAATGAATGTTTAATCAACTGTAACAGGAAATGACATAGGTGGCAGATAACGGCACTCGGTTGCATGCAGAATGGCTGCAGTACACGTTTGTAAATGGCTGATAGTTTTGCACAGCTCTCATATCCTTTACTCTCTTTAACAGCCCTATCAATCAGAGGGATACGTTGATTTCTTTAAGTAGACTTCAGTGCAAACTTCCCTTCTCTTTTCACATGATGCGGCTGTTGCTTACTGGAGGATGCGCAGCCTCCCCCATGCGTCCTGTTCATGTGCATGCTGTAATTAGCAAAGGGGACCGTTAGATTGTCATCTGTACAGTTTAAAAGGAAAACATCTGCAGTATCAAAATGCTTTCCTACTTGTATCGCCTTTTATTCCAACATGTGTTTTACCAGTAGCAGAAGTGCTGTACGTCCCAAAATAGACTCGAGTCATTTCTCACACAGTTTCGAGTCCCGTCTCTGAAAGGGAACGTGCCGTACAAACATTACTGGCTTCTCAGGGTCTGAGTCGTTGTTTTTCTTTTCTCTCAATATGTTTTAACACTGTGATTCTAAAAGCCCTCCTCCACCACTGCTCACACCCAAGTGTGAATGAAAGCATTTTAAAGACCCCCTGTTAGTAAACACAAGCGGAGCAGTGGAGGCAGTGTCTAACACAGAGAAACCCTGCTGCCTGTGGAACTGCAGGCTGTCTGCATGCAGGAGATCATGGTCATCCTGTGCCACAGGCAGCTTGTCATTCTTCCAATGGGTGGGGCAACTGGGCAAAATTGGGATACAGGGGTGGTTTATTACTCTTAATACTGGCGTCTTTTACCACTGTGTAAAGCTGATCTATGTATACCGTGTATGCTCCATTGCATTATTTTTAGTTTCATTTCACAATTAAAAAGGGAAGTCGGTACCACAGCCCTCTTTTGATTCCCCAGGGCTCCACCTGCAGGTGTCGGCAGGCTCGCCGGTGTCTAAACCAGCCTCTTCTTTTCCTCTTGCAGGTTTTCTCTATTGTCGTGTTTGGATCCATAGTGAACGAAGGCTATGTGAACAGTCACAGCAACACGCTGCATTGTGTTTTCAACCAGAATGACGATGCCTGCAATTATGGGATTACCATTGGGGTGGCAGCGTTTTTTGCTTCCATGTTCTTCTTCGTCCTGGATATTTACTTCCCCCAGATCAGCAGCGTGAAGGACAGGAAGCGGGCGGTGCTAGCGGAGCTGGGCTTCTCAGGTATTTATTTGAAACATTCCTGTTCAAAACGTTTCACTGCCTTTTAAAACACAGAACCTGTACCTGACACTATGATAGCATCCCCACTGCACACTGACACTGTGATAGCATCCCCCCTGCACAATGACACTGTGATAGCATCCCCCCTGCACACTGACACTGTGATAGCATCCCCCCTGCACACTGACACTGTGATAGCATCCCCCCTGCACACTGACACTGTGATAGCATCCCCCCTGCACACTGGTGCTGTGTCACAGTGATAGCATCCCCATTGCACACATTGCAGAAAGCTGGCTATACCTTCTCTTGGAGTGAACTACCTTCTGTAGGAAGGATGGATATGACCTTCACTATAGAGCGATTGGTGGCGTGGCCCTCATTCACATCCAGTTTTGCAGTGCAGTGTGAATCCTGTGTGTCTGTTTACTACATTCTTCCCATGGGAGAGCCAGTCTGTTTAATCAGAGAGCAGGCCTTGTTTGTTTGCACTCCTCAAAGATAGTGTGAGCTGAAAGGGCACCAGCTTCCACAAGCTCCCTCGTACAAACTGGCTTCCTACTGCCTTGCTCTTTGGGAATGAGTGGCACGTCCATTCCGCTATTCAGCAGAAGATTGAACAAACTGACAGACAGTTGATTGTAGCTAACAAAATCATTCCACACCTCTTAACCTGTTACCCCAGCTGCTTGTACAGCAGTGCTTGCATGTCAGCAATTATCATACACGCTCTCTAGACATCCGTTTCATTATTCAGTAGCTAGTGAAACATAAAACAAGTGGCTGGAAGCATTGGAACACTGTTTTCATTTGTGCTTCTCATTTACTAGAAGTAGAACATTCCTAGCTTTGCTATATACTGTAACATTGGCAGAGATTTTTTTTTTAATGATTGCATGCTATCCGTGCCTGGTATATGTAAAAGGGGTTGAATCTGTGGTAACTGGTGATCAGCACTGTTACATTTAAAAGCCACAGAAGGAGGTAGCAGTTTAAGGTTGGGTGACTTTGATCTCCCAGCTGCCTTGTTTAGAATCACTGTGTTCTGCAGACCTGGCGTCCCGGGGCTCCTCCTCCCCCAGGTGTGAGCTGGCTTCTTTGTGTTACAGGTTTCTGGACCTTCCTGTGGTTCGTGGGATTCTGCTTCCTGGCCAACCAGTGGCAGCGCACCTCCCCCGATGAGCTGCCTCTGAACCAGGGGGCCGACGCAGCCAGGGCTGCCATTGCCTTCTCCTTCTTCTCTATCATCACTTGGGTGGGTATCTCTGTCTGGACAGAGCGTGGCCGCATTGTTTAAACTGTCCTCCTTAGAACTCCTATATCGGATGACCGCCTCAGTGTTAAGCCAGGCACCTGGACATGTTGCTGTGTCTGGTCCCACCACACACAATGCTGGAGTGTGGTGCTTCAGAAGGGTGGCTAGCAGGCACATTGACTGAGTGGGCTTCTGTTTCTGTGCTTTCCTCTGCTTGCTGGATTGATTGGAATGCATCAGTCTCTTGCTGGGGATGGTGAGGTTCCTTTTTGCACAGTAATGCTGCTGGATTACAGCCAGGGTGAAGGCATGTCCTGCCCCTGAGCTGACAGTGTGAGAGTAGCCTCTGCGACCAGACCGCCATCTCCTGGGTAATGCAGCAGTTAGCCCCTCGCTCTCGTCTTCATGGTCACGTGTCAGGAGCTGATCCTCCTCTCGAAGGGCTGCGCTCGGAGGGAACACTGCTGCTCTCTACCCCCCCTGTTATCATTTCGCATTTGCAAGAGATTTTTTTTTTTTCTTCCATGTACTTCAGTATTCCTCAAAGCAGGAGTGTCCCCCCAGTTACTTGATTAAGGGTAAAAGTCATTGAAGTTTAGGTTTGGTTTATCTGTAGCTGCTCCTGGAGCTGTGCTCGATCCCCATGCACTGGTGATTCGTTAGGCTCATGGTTTGCGTATTTAAAATCCTTGTTGCCTTTCTCTGTTTCAGGGTTATCTCTGCCTCTTTGCCTTGGACAGATTTAAACACGTAGCCTTTGTGGAAGATGCACAGAGGCTGCTGCCACCGCCCCCCACAGCCTCCCCAGTGTAGCCAGTCAGCCAGAACTAACAGTGTAGTGACTAACACTACTGCAGAATAGCAGTGCCTGTTCCATATCCAAACTGCTCTGCACCACAAAGCCACAGCAGTCTAACTAGACCTAATATGTGAAACTGCATCAATTCCAGGTGGTCTGCAGGACTCCAGCAAGCTCCTGTTCACAATATTGCATCCTAACTCTATTAAAATGCCATCATATTGGCAACATGGCTAAATAATCTTTGATGTAGGCACTATATAGACTACAGGGCGATTTCATAATTTGTGCAGCACTGTTTTCGAACCTACTTAAACACTAACATTACTGAAGAACCCTCTGTGTCGCATTCTCTTTGCATATCACCCTGTGCGTAGCCTCTGGATCTTCGCGATGGGGGCAGGGCAGCGTTACGCACACATGCTTTCAGAGTAGGTATGAGTGGTAGGATTTGATTCAGGTTAAAAATAGCTTTGGCCAGGCTGTGATCCACACCACGCAGTCAGTGTTTCGTTCACGTCTGCCAGTTCCTGCTGCTCGTGCTGTACAGCGAGCGGTAACCCTGCGTGCTCACAGGAAATATCACTGTTTATCTCCTGCCAGCTACCAGACAGCAGCAGCCTGTTCATCATTAAACAGATTGTGCGATGGTAAATCTTACACAAAAGGAAAGTCCTAATTGCTGATACACAGGACAGGTACTTAACTGCTAAACACTTAGATGAATAGAATGGGATTTTCCTTTTTTCTTCCTCATATGCTGTATAAGCTTTCACTTGTGAGTTCATCAACGTCTGTTTTAATGACACAACAATTAATTTAGAATTTTTTTCTTTTCTTTTCTTACACACAAGTCGGTCTGAAGCCTAGAACAGTTTCTTGATTTTCAAGCTGTGCTTTTTATTCAAAAAACAGTTAAGTTACTCATGAGCTAAAGCTTTGTGTGTGTGTGTGTGTGTATATATATATATATATATATATATATATATATATATATATATATATATATATATATATATTATATCTCTCCATGTATTTAAAGGGTGCACAAGGTGTGTGTTTTTCATTTTAACTACATTTCCCATCATCCTCCTACTTACATATGTAACCAAGATGGATTTACCAGTGAGCAGGAGCATGATGGGAAATGCAGTTTTTAGCGGTCCATGCAGGTACATGGGAAGCCATCTTGAGGCAGGGAATGCAATTTAAAAGTTTAAAGAAGTGCCCAAAATGTAACCCCCCCCCCCCCCCAAAAAAAAAAACAATACACACACCTTATGTAAACAGCTGTAGCACCACATGGGAACATATAACACAATAAAACAAGAAGGCCCTTATGTACCCCTTAATGGCTATATATGTGCATTTGGCTTATCACAATGGGAGGGGTAGCTCCTTTCCATACATGGGTTTGTATAAAAACATGACCTTGATGCTTGTTTTGATAATGCACCCCTAGCAATACACAAAGGTGTTTTTTTAACTTCTTTCTGACTTTGTGACTGCATGTCATATTAACCAAAAGAAATAACAGAACAGCACCTTTACTTTGCCATATAGCTATTCAAGTCTGCAATACCTAGCCTTCCTCCAAAGCACCTTGTTAATATTTAAAAGCAAAGTTCATCCATCTGCAAAACAGTTTGCCTGTGAGCCCTCTGGGTTGATCAGATTTTAATTCTGAGCCGTTTTTAGCAAGTAATATGTTTCGGCAGCCATTGATCTTTTTCAGGATGACGCTGGTGCCCTGAAACATTTGCATTACTGCTCTGTTAATGCAAGAAAGGGGGGCTATGCTAAAAAAAAAAAAAAAAAAAAAAAAAAAGCAGCAGACGGATGAACTGAATTACAATAATCCGAAGTCCTCAAAGCTGACCCTTCCACTCCTGGTCTTTGTTCCAACACTGTTGTAAACCGTTTCATTGAACCAATTAAAAACCTCCATCCAGACCCTGAAGTAGTTAATCAGATCATTTTACCTGTTAAACCTGGAGTGGAATTGCCTTCCAGGACCGGGATTGGACACTCCTGACCGAACAGCTATGTGGCAAATCTCAGAGCATCTATAGTGCACTCTGCATGCTTTACTTACCCTGTTACTCTTATTAAAAGGCTGGCCTCACTGTGAAGGCGCTTCTGAGATACCGCCTGGGCACAGACATGTCCCTCTTCACCACGGAGAACATTGAGGGTATTCCTGATGCGGAGCCCTACCCTGGCTACCCAACAGGCAGCGGCATTGAGAGAGCAGACACCTACCAGAGCCCGCCATTCACCGAGAGCCTGGGCAGCGGCCCCAAGGGCTTCCAGATACCAACCTACTAGGAGTAGGAAGCCATGTAAACATACATCCGATCTGTCCGTGGTGCAGCGGCGTGCGCTGGGTGGATCGCTGCCAAGTATAACATGAAGTCAATTCTGATGTGGCCTATCGCTAATGGGCTTACCTTGTTTATAGGTAGTTGTGACCTCTGTACAGGTTCAGTATGCTAGTTGTGTTTTAATCTTTGTTCTGATATGTAGGTTTTAGTTTGGGGAAGTGGTGTCTATAACACCTACAGTGTTCCCTCTGAGTCCTGGCCTGTGTAGCGACAGGTGTTGGTAACAACCCTGATACTTTCACTCCTTGTTTCAACAATAGCTTTCTCGCTCTCTCTCTCACTCTCTCTTCAATATAAACAGCCAAGTCTTACAGGAAGAAGTAATGGGGTTTCATCACAGCCAAATCAGATCCTGCTTCTTCTGTCTATTGCTGCAGCTTAATTGGCTAAATATACAGATTGAAAAACTGTACCATGCTCAATTTAGACACATGCAAAGGGAGGGGTGCCATAGAAATACAGCAGTTCTGCTGTTCGGATGTACAGGCGTGTGGATAAATGTTCGCGTGCCATGTGTGCAGTATTGCATTAGTTAACAAATCTGTCTGGATTCTGAAGCTTATTGGGGTTTGCAGATTTAAGAACCCCGATTTTAAATTTGAATGCAAAATACAGAAGAACAGTGCAAATTTATAGCCTGCAGTACCCATGTATGTTTAGGAATCTGTAATTGAAATAATTCAGACACATGCCGCGTCACACGATATATTTATTGACTCTGATTATATTTATTCCACAGGGCCGTATTAAAAGACGCTAAGAAATGAATCAAAATGCATTTTATGAAGTGCTAGGTAAAACCTTCAAGGGTAACAGCAATCACTTGTAACTGTAAGATGTTTGCTATCATTTACAATTCACTGCTGTAAAAATGTGCCAATAAAATCTGTTAGAAAAAAACGAAATAAATGACATTAAGCAATAGAGGTCAGCATTTTGTTTTGGAGTTCAGTTTCATATCAGAGCTGTACTTCCTAGCCTATGTGTTTTGAATTAGCTTTCTTCAGTGGGAGCACTGGGTAGGAACTCAACGCAGCACGAAGACACTTCATTGTACTGTAGATTAAGATTTGTTAAGTGTTTTCCAATCTTTACTGCTTGTAGTGCAAAATCAAGGAACTGTGTCTCTTATGGTGTATTAGTTCTGTTAAGAAAGTTTTTTTAAAGTGCAGTGTTATTCTCTGCTAATCTATAGGCCGTAGTGCTGTAAGTAGGGTTATCCAAGTGTTACAAAGTGAAATTCTGTAAGATCACCGTGCCTGCGTCATCATTATTATTGTTACATCATTATTTTAAATGAGGAAATATGTCTTCAAAGAGCTTCTACCGAAAGGGATCTTCTCAAAAGTTTGGAACACTACACACTGCAACAATGTAACAAGGCTTTGCCATTCTGACTGTGGCATTGATGCTGTTTAAAGAATACCAAAATAAAAATAAATACATTGTATCATGCATACTTTTTTTCATATTGCAACCTTCTCTACCTTAACTTCAGTTTGCCTTTGTGTAAAATCTTACTGTGTAGACCAGACTTGCGATTCAATTTTACAACCAGCCACACTTCAAACTATCTGCTTTGTTGAGACACCAGTATGAGTGACATGGGCCTGGCATGTTCTATCAGTGTTAATACCCTACTGTAGAGTCATAAGAAAATCTTGTGACATACCTTGAGACCTGCATCCGATTGCATGTGCAGTAAAACCTTTCTAAACCAAACAAAGCTGCTTTTAAATTAGCCTGCTTCTTAATTATTACCTTTTCTTTAAAAAAAGAAAAAAACAAAATTAGTTTATGGCAAACATGTATATGCATTAGCGAAGGAATACCTTCTACAGTTAAGATCAGCAAATGTTTATATTAGAAGTATTGATATGAATTACACATGCCGTAGAAGATCAGAAGATACAGGTCCCTCTAGAATGATTTCAGTCCTTTTAATACAGGGAATGAATGCTCTACCCGGATTTTGCCATTGGGTTGTACTTTTTGTTGAAGTCGTGTCAAAACTTTTGAGACAATCCTTAAGGGGGAGTAGTGGGTAAGGGCTGGGAGTTAATGTTAACTATGCAGTTTTTAATATCTGTGGTAGCACATCTCTAATGTATCTGTAATAGGATATTGTACACAGAGTGATATTGATTGTACTTCTATATATATATTAATGGACTCGTGTTTATTCGTGTTCAGGATCTGTTGTGTTTTCTTTACTGACAATGCACTCCTGTTAAAATACTTCTCGGATCACTTCACTGAGATCAGTGCGACCTTTAATATAGAATTATTATGTTTTGTTTTTCAGCTCCATCTCTATTAATAATACACTGTCCCATGTTCTGTAATACTACTGTCAGCAAACCACCAGAGTACATCTTACAGAATTTGTTTGAATCGAAAGTCTTTACTGCCATTTATAATAAAGTGCATTGTTAATACATGAGCAACTGTTTTATTTGTACAACATATGTGCTAGAACTCACAAAGGCCATTCGATACAGCGATACAGAGACTTGTGACAGAGATTGAAAACGTCAGTGCTTTAACCCACCATCGAGGCATGATTAAATATGAAGAAATAGCACAGCTATAGTGCTGGAATGTGAAGCACAGAAGCACTAAGCAGCTGGGATTTCTGGCAAGTGTATTTTGAATCATTTTTTGCAGTTTGCAGATTTTCACAGAAGTCTAAAGTCTAAAGTCAGCTCAGAAGCTAAAACATTTTCATCCATGGATCAATGGTTTGCAGTTAATGAAACTGCTGCATTGTTACAGCAACAGGAAAGTGAAACAATGTTTCCAATCTTTGTTGAGAATGACTAGTTTTGTAACTGGTTAATGTGTACAATACAAGTATCCTGTGACTCCTTCAGCACATGTTTTTAAAAAAAAAAAACAGTATGCACCCGTTTGTGGTCCTTGTAAGGAACTGTTATATGTGAAAATGCATGTGGCTCTCCTACTGAAACAAAACCAGGCATTCCAAGCAAAACATGAAGCCAGGCATGAGAAAACCACATTCAACTGGCTCTTTTACAAAATACACTGAATGACAATGCCTTAAAGTGGAAATTAGCTCACACTGAGAGCTGCTCAACGCTTCTAATGAAACCAACAGTACAAAGTTATTTTCTCAAATTTCAAACAACCAGAAAAGAGGCACAAGCATTTGTCTGCTTTAAAAAAAAAAATGTTAATTTAGATAAGCAGAAGCAAATAAGAGAACAAACTGGAGTATGAAAGTGATACTGAATTTGCTTACTTTTAACTGTTCTGTCAACTGTCCCCTGCAACCGTGAAGGGCATTAGCAGGGGATGTGCTGGAAAATAACTGACAATACTGTAGCGTCTAAGGATACAAACCTGCAAAATCAGTACCTCTCTCCCTCCCTTTTCGGACTGGGTCAACCACAATAAAATCATTTACAATCAAGGTGAACAAAAAAAGGTTTCAAAGTGTAATGGGACTGGAGCAGAAAAAAAACAAGTAATTCAGCAACTGCTTCAGCCTTACTCTGATACAAACGCCTTCAGTTTAACTTTACAAAAAACATTCAAAGTGAAAGAAATAAGTGACAGATTTTCTGATAATGTACAATGCAAGTTTAACACATTCAAATGCTAAACTGACTGACAGCCCCTTCCCTATTCTGGTCTTGGGGTAACCGCTGCGCTGTGCCGCACTGCAACAATACATTTCCAAGTTAAGTTTTGCATGGAAAAGTCAAGTTTACATGTTTGCCTATTTGCACCAAAGCACCTGGGTTTCTGTTGAATCAAGTTAGCAGCCAACCAACAAACTCACGAGGTATCACTGCTACCCTTAATATGAAAAAAAAACAAAAAACATTTGTAGTATATTTCTGGTATTTGTGAACCCTTTACTTGTGTGTGTTTGTGTATATATATAAATAATCGCACACAGACAAGATGGTAAGTGTTGTTAAACTTAAACCAAATGACTATTTTGCATTAACTAAAACAAAAAATAGATGCACCACTCATGCCAAGGCAGGTCCCTTTGTAAATCTGTGCACTCAAGTCTATACAACTGAAATGCTGTGTTGCAGTGGCCCACAACATCCGTTAACAAAAATAAAGTTGCTGCTCTGAGCTAGGATATTATAATTTTTTCAAATCTTAAACGCTTGGCTGCTCTGCACATGTGATTGAGCATCTCGTTTTGAAGGTCTGCAGCTTGATCTGAGCATGTTCCAATGAGACCCATGACACAGTGCTGCACTCCACATCAATTCAAATCCTGTCTCAATAAGATATGCGAGTCTGATCGCAGATTGTACATACTGTGAAACAGGAAATATTTGTAACAATGTCTTACCATGGACACAGTTTCAACAAAAAATAATTTACGCATGTAAATCATACATGTACTGTATTCATTTTGCTGCATGCATATTTCACAGATTAATAAAAGTAAAATAAGTGAGCGTTTCACCAGCAAACATTTCAATGTTTTACAGTATCGATTAACCTACCTAGCACTAACTCAATTTTCCCCACTGAAAGACACACAATGAAATCAAGCAATAATCTATATTTTAACATATTAACAATATAATTTGCAAATGGATCTAGGATTTTACATTTTCAAAGCGAGAGAATTCTGATAGATAGCAATACTGTATGTTCAAAGCATCTACCAGCAAGTATCTTGCAAGAGCACCAGTATGTATTTCAACTATTAAATCACTGTGCCTTGCTAAAATAGAACGGCAGAACACAATAGAAATGTGTACAGTACCAAGTGCAACAAGCACAGATCACTAGCTGTGCTCTCATAAAACCAAACAGAAACCACTTACTAAATAGCGAAATCGAATCTGTACACTTCAATTTACACAAGAGTTAGAGTCATGTGTTCTATAATATATGCAAATGTATTCAGGTACTGGGGGGGGGGGGTAACACCCCCCACCCCTTTCAAGTAAACATGGAACGCACCCTTTTACAACCTTACTGTCAGTTCAGCATAATATATCTCCAGAAACAAACAAACTTCAAAAGCAGCAGTAATACTGTTTACACAGATCTTTCTGAAAACGTCTTTCATGTAAACCCTCAACCCTCACAAAATGTAAACAAAACACGAGAAAATTGTTATCTTTATTAATAACTCTTTAGCACATTCCCAGGAAGACTCCGTTCCCTGAAACCTCTCTGTTTTGATCTCTTAAGTGCTCTGCTTGTGCAATGCTCACCCCATTGCCAGCAGCATGTTTCTTATCCCATGCACTGCTGCACAGATGCAAGGCTGGTAAAGAGAGCGCACATTGTGGACTAGCTGATGATCTTGCTGATGGCCTGGAGAGAAGGGAAGTCGTCGTCTTGCCTGTGCTGGCTCTTGTGCGTGATGAAGTCCTTCTCTGTCAGGACCTGTCTGCAGAAGGGGCAGATCCGACAGTCCAGCTCTGAGGAGTTGTTGTTGCCGCCTGTCTGCCAAGCGTTCTTCTTGTTCTTTTTGGGCTTGTTGGAGGCCTGGCACTGGTTGTGAGCAGCGAGGAGCTCCTGCTGCTTGCTCGTGTCAGGCAGAAGCACCAGCAGCTCATTGAAGATCCTCTTGAAGTTCTCTCCCAGCAGCTCTCTGCAGCTCTGGTGGTACTGCACTGCAGACATGTGGCCCTGGAGAAAAACAGCGTTGGGAAGCGTTACTACACACTACCACAATGTCAGGCCGCTGTTGATTCAACAGGCTTTATTTGGTCTTGCAGGAATGCTTGTGCAAAACCAAAAACGAAAAAACCAAAACACAGTCCCTTAAAAAAAAGAGAGGACAACTGTGCAAACCAGTTTCCAATTGAAAAAATCTACCACTTTTGTTTTGTAATAACCAGGTGCAATAAGTCTCCTCATTTGTCTATTTAAATAATAAATAAAAATAAATGTTTTGGTAATTCTGGATTGATATAAAGCTCTGTTTTTATGTATTTATTTATTTATTTTTAAAAACCACAGGTTTCAAAATAACAACAAAAAGGGGCAAAGATTGGACCACATGGATCAGGCTAGAGAAACAAACACATGGCCGACAGTAACAAGGCACAGTTCAAACACGAGATGACCCTGCTGTGCATTTACAAGGCCAGGCACTGAAGGGTTTAGATACTCACTTGTCTGAACTGCCCAGAGAAAGTTTTAAATTGGTTGAACTTGGACTCCTCGTCCAGCAGGAAGTTCTTTATAGACTGGATGAGCTCCATGTTCCTGAGCTGGAAATTCTGAGGCACGAGGTAGGTCCCTGCTGTCAATGCTGGTCTGAAACGGAACGAGATTCAAATGATGCAAACACATGCACATGCACACCTGCCAGAGTATTGCACAGAAGCTTCCAATATACGCTTTGGTTTTTCAGGGCCACTTAAGAGTTCTAATGCTCAAATGGGATGTGAACTGCATGAACACACTGAAATGACTCATGTTAATACAGATTCTGCAGAACCACCTCCTTTGGCTTTAGAACAGAAGGCTCCATTTCTAGTGCTGTAAATAGAGGTGTAATTATTAAAACTGGATAACAATGCTTTACTATTCAACGGTTTTCATTTTAAGCCTGTTATCCTGCAGGCCCCACCCAAATCTGAAGGAAATGTTTCACACCGACTGCAGGTGTTCTCAACCTATAACCACACCGCCCCCTAGAGGAAAGCTCAGGCACACAAACCGAGAGCAGCATTTCCCCACACTTACTCGTTGACTGTTGGAACGGCTGGCTCCAATACATTTGCACTCAAAGCAATGCCAGTGAAGCCAGGAGGAGGATTGCTCGGGGGAGCTGCTAGTCCTGGGTGTGGAGGAGGGGGAAGGCTGGAGTGCCCTCCCTTCATTGGAAACGCTGTGTTAAAACCTGAATGAAAGCAAAACGGTTAGCAATGAGCAACTGCAACCTCGATACTAGCAGTTAAAACAACCTCCAAATCTTGCAATGAATGAGGGGGCTCGGCATCATTTCAATGCAATACAGAAATCAGGGGAAATGTCTGGTGTGGACATGAACATATCCAGTGTTAGTCTGGGAAAGGAAGTGCCAAATTGTCCAACCTCTACACAACACAGCAATAAGGGACAGAAATACACTGAATAGCAGTTTGATCCATTCGTGGTTTCGTTACGAGTTTAGTAAGACACCCAATCTTATTACCTATACATTGGGGCTAAACAAGAACATATTAAAAAACTGGACTGGGTGAAACTACTAAGCAATAGTTATTTCCATCCATGCATCAAATAGTGTGCGATCATCACAGACAATAATACAATTCAACCATGTCAAGTAGGGTTATATTACTCACAATATCCCATCTACAGCAGCAAACATAAGAAAACAGACTGACTGCGTGCACACACTGCACATAACAGAGCATGAGCTGTGGGCTACCTGGAGGAGGTTTTTTAGGCAACAGAGCAGGGAATTCTTCTTCAGGCAGTGGGCAGGGCAACGTTGCCAGTTGCTTTTTGAGTCCAGGCGGCTCCTTTGTAACTTGCATGCTGCTGTTCTTTGCAGGCTGTTCAGAATGACCGTTGATCAGGAGGTTTGTTTTGGAAGCTGCGTTACTGGCAGGCCTTGTGATGTTCTGAGGTGGCTGTTTAGACTCTGGGACGTTCTCCTTTTGGGTCACGTTGGTGGTGGTTGTCACAGGAGACGGCGATGCTGCGAAGGCTGGACTCTGCTTCTCCACGCCCATCATCTTTCTTTTGCCCACTTTGGAAACTGTTTGAGGCGCCGATCTCCCTGTTAACAGACAGGAGATATCCAGCATGGTCGGGATGCTCCGGATCTCCTGAGTGGTCTTCCCGCTGCGGTCGTCGTCTTCATCCGAAGCGGGAGACGATTTGTTCCTTGGGTTGCTTTTATTACTGCTCGCCGGCAAGGGTTTCTTCCTTGGCTGAGTGGTAGCTGAAGAGCTGGGGGTGGGGGTGTTGAAGGAGGGGAAGGGGGAGGCAGCAGGGCTTGGTTTGTTCTTGTTGGAAGAGGTGGACCAGGCAGAGGTAGCGCTGCTGCACTGTTTCGGAGCTCTGATTTTGGATACCAGCGCAGGGAAGTCCTCCTCCTGGAATGCAGAAGGTTTCCGGGGCAGTGCAGTGTACGCTGGGGTCATTGGGGACGATACAGACTTGCTCAGCAGACTTGGGAAGTCGTCTTCTTTCAGTTTCACAGCTGCTGTATTAGTGCTGGAAGAAAAACAGAGCAGTTAACAGCATCTAATTCGTGCTGACCTAGATAGACACCACCTCACCACGCCATAATCAAACTATCAAAAGAACCCACTGCAATGCTGGAAAGAGAAGGACAGGAACCAACTAAAATCCATCTGCAACTGCAGATTGCACTGAAAAAAAACCAAGAAACTGCTTTTGCAACTAATGTATCTGGCAGGACCTTTAGTATTTAATTAAGAGTGATGGTAAATACTGACTTCGTACATAGAAATCAACTTGCATCTTTATTTACGCACATATAAGCAAGAAAAAAAAAATGACTGCGCTGTCTAGGTGGTTTCAGGTAATCTACCAAGTTCCTGGGGAAAGTCACCAGAAAGAAATGTGCTGTACCTTGGAATAGGTGCTGCCATCACTCCCAATGCAGGGAAATCTTCACCTTTTAACGGACCATTACTGCTGGCTGGTTTAGCAGCATCTTTGGGACCTTAAAAACAAGACAAGCTTTTTCTTAGGCATGACTTTAAAAACCTAAACCCTATTCAATGCACTAAGCAAACTGAACCACGTCTGTTCACTACAACGGCGTTTAAGCCAAAGAGCTAACAAGCCGATGCGGTGCTTCTGACTCAGCCTGTCAAGTCAGCGTGTTCAGCACAGACGTGTTCCCCACCTGCAGCTTCGCTGGCTGGCTTGGCTGGTGCTCTTGCATGCCGGAGGTCTTCAGCCTCAGCGGCCTCTTCTTTAGGTTTTGAGATCTCTCGCTCTTGTGCCGGTCTCTTTTCTTCCTGTCTGCGCGCCGCCACCGATGCTCGCACCGCTGCTGCCACCTCCCGGTCCTCTTCCTCCCTGCAAAGCAAGGAATGCACTGTGAGTCGGTCTGCGATCAGCACAGCGCCCTCTGTGGGTTCAGACTTAAAAAAGGACTTAACTTATCCAGGACTTAAAAAAACCAACAGTGCTGAATTTAGAAAGACTAAAAGGAACGTCACAAATTCAATGACACATGTTTCGATTAGAAGTCCTTTTCTACATGTTCATTGAATTAAAGTTTCTTACAGCATTTCTAGATGCGTTTGGACTGGGTTAGGCAGTGCTCAGTTTGTTTAAAAGACGTGTTTGCTGCATACCTATTGTACCTCCAGCTGCCTCTCCTGTTCTGCTGCCCTCCCCGGCCGCCTCCTCCTCCTCCTCCTCTCCCTGCCCTCGAGTGTCTGTTAAAGCGGTCCACTTCCTCATAATCCTCCCCTCCTAGTACACCTGGGAACACAGCAGCAATGATCGCCTGCGCATTAGGGTATCCACGTGCAGCTTTAGTAACAGAAAGGGATTTCTATCCAGTGAACAGCAACATAAAAAAAAAAATCACACCATCATTTAAAAACAAATGTATGAACCTGTCTGCACATTGATCATTTAACTGAGATCCGGAAACGCTAACACACAATTGGTACCAATAAAGTATATGGTTATGAAGCGATACTCATATTGGGAGTATCTGCAAATTGCTTTGATACAATGTGAAAGCGTTCTCCGTTTAAACAAGCAACAACTACCTAAAGGTTATCCTCAGCATAAAAAATCCAAAAAAACCATTTGATGTCCCAGTTTGATTGACGTGGGTGTTGACTTAACGAGAAAGCAGAGAGAATGTATCTTCCTAAAGCAAAGTGAAATCCTCGCGCTCACCCTCACTCCTCCGCGAGTGCCGGCTCGCGTAGTTAAACTGCAGATCTATGTGCCGGTTCTGACGAGCCTCTGCCCTGCTCTTGCTGTGGCAGGCTGCCTTGTGGGCTTTGTAATCGATCTCTGTGCGGAAAGCGTGGGTGAACTGCTCAGCGCTGCACCTCCCCTCCTCACACAGGTAATGCTTCTCACGGAAATGTTCTCGAAGATAGTCATAATCACTGCAAACGACAAGCAATAAATAAAATGAAGATGAACCTAGGCAGGAAAACATGGTGTAGGGTGCAGCCTCATTACTGGTGATCTGTTTAGCAAGCTCAATGCACGGCCCTGCTTCCAAGCTGCTACTAATTACAATGTGCATGCACAAACTTTACAGATAATGAAATAAAGCACTTGTGTGCATTTCAGTGCAGGAGAAATAGTACAACCTACGGACTAGGACACAGGAACATTGAAATTAAAACATTGGTATTAAAAATAAAACGTGGACATCTGCTCTACTCCTGCAGTGGATAATTACATTTATGTGTGTAGGGACCAAAAAAAACTCCGAACAGGAAAATAAACAAACAGAGAAGAAGTCTTGACGAGACCTGTAGTATTCCTGAGCACCGTCTGAATCACAGAAATGACAGAAGTAGTGATCTCTCCGCAAGTGTTTGAGCAGCTCATCGTTGTCCAGATAGCGGTCGTCACAGAATTTGCAGAGAGGGTGTCCGCGGTGGGAGGTGTCATCGAGGTCCCCTTGCGTGCGATGACGAGCCAGCTCCTTACGATTGTACCATTCGCGTTCATGAGTGAAAATCTGAACGAGGGACAGTTACTTTACCACCACTTCCTAAGGAAACCATGCATTTTGTTTCTGTCAAACACACAGACAAAGGGCCTGCTGTTTAAGATCTACAGCTTGATTCCAAGCAGCGCAGTTTCACGGTTGTGGTGTGAAGTGATGCGGTTTTGTTTTGAGAGGGGGGCAACGTGCTCGAGAAGGGGTGTCCAATCATACATGCTCCTGGACGGCCAAGGGTTTAACAGGTAAAATGAGATAATCGACCACTTCAGGGTCTGGATGGAGGCTGAATTGGTTCAATTAAACAATTTAAAACAAGGACGGAACAAAGACCAAAAGTGCAAGGGTCAGCTTTGTCCACCCCTGTGCTAGAGTCTCTTTGTGCACCGTAGGCAATGGGATTGACCATATATATGGCACCGAAGATAGAGAAATACAACATTTTAAAAAGGCTGGTTTTACAATCACAAAATTGACTCACTGGATGTCACAAAAAACCAAGCAAACTTTCCAGTGTCCTACCTGGAGATGCTTTGCACAGAGTTTGCAGCAGAACAGCTCGTGCTGTTTTCTCATGTGCTGTTCCAGTTCTTCAAACTTGCTGAAGACCCTCAACTCTGGGCACTGTGGACATTCGTGTTGTAAAATCCGCCTGTCAAAACACAGGAGCAAGCAGGGTTAGGGTCTCACGTTCAGTTTTGCATTAAAAAAATTCAGGGAAGTCAATTTTCTAACGGGGTGTAGCAGTGGTGAATAAGCTTTCACAAATAACGCTTAGAAAACAGTCACTCGGAACTGAAACCTCCCTTCATTTCCCCTGCAATGGCAACCCCACTATAATGATGTTTTATGTTTGTGTTCTCCCTCTGTGAGGGATGCAAAGTTTATCGTTTGAATTTACTGAAACACGTTGCATCTTTTGAAGTGTAAAGTCATTTTAGAAAAATGTGTTGATTTATACTGTTCAGTGAGCGCACAGCATTTTTCATTTAAACAATACATTGTCTGACCTACAACCCTATATATTGTCTAGGGAATTACACAGCATAGTATGAGGCCAATGGTTTCACTAAAAGCAACACACAGTAATTGTATGAATATTGTTTTTTTTATTTGTGTTTACTTGTAAAGGACAAGGGTGGGGAAGGAAATAAACACTTATTAAACTATTACTTTAGAGCATTTACTTCTTTGTTAAGAGGTTTACCTGAATTGCGTGTGGATATCTGCATCGCTGAAGTAAATATCGTGCTTTTTCTCACACTGGAAGTGCTGGGTTGCTATAGCTGAAAATGGGTCAAGTTTCTTTACAAAGAGAACCTTTAGGGAACACACACACATAGGAACACATCAGCATTGCTGAGAAATACATATATTATCATTCAAGAAAGCTCCTTCAGGCATGAGCATGGCTGTTACACACTAAACTGTTGACTTAATGATCTTTAATCTAAAAGTAGCCAGTAACAGATACATTGAGACGCTACTGTTGCATTCAGGGTGTATACTAATGCATAAATAAAGATGAACCATTTTGTTCTCCCTCAAACGTTCGTAGGATCAGCTAAATTACACAAGCTTTTCAGAGGACACATGTAACTTGTAATCTGTCCAATACCATAGTGGATAGACATACTGCACAAATTCCTGAATGAAAAAAGCTTCTCTCTAACACTGAAGATCACACTGATGTGTAAGACTACAACAAACGTGCAGCATTATCAGGGAGATAAAAATCACTCGGTGACACATAGGTACAAATATTCCAACCCCCACTCCAAAAAAACTAGCACCCCCCAAGAGAGACAGGGATTGAGTGAGACTCCCATTGCACAGCAGTTTGATCAATTCCTGGTTCTGCTAGTTTAAGACACAACTCATCTTGTTACCTACAAACTGTGGCTAATCAAGCACGTAGAAAAACCTGGAACGGGTGAAACTGTTATGCAAATGGAGTCTTGACTTGATCTCTGTATAGCTTGAGGAGGAAAAAAAAAAAAAAAAATCACACGTGACGTTAGCATTCTTTCACAACACTCCTCTCCAAATACATTAAATATCATTACACCATAAAAACAGCATCAAACTGTTACTTTAACAATCTTTCTGGGGCGTGAACAGAACTGTCATCATATTGACGGCATATGAAACAGTTAACAAACTCTCTCTCTCTCTCTCTCTCTCTCTCTCTCTTATATATATATATATATATTAAAGAAAGCAGCGGCCTGAAAATATACGCGATGTAGTCTAATTTAAAAACGGCGCTATTTTGCTTCTAGTCAGACAAACGAGAAACAGCTTTGAAGCTGTTAAACCCATACGGTATAACACACACACACACACACACACACACACACACACACACACACACACACACACACACACACACACACAATGAATGAAACCCTTTCTCTCTGATGATAGCTGTGCTTTCCTTCCGCCTTCGCTACCGAGGCCTAGGTTGCCACACCGCGTCCCCGGTCTCAGCTGGCCGCGCTGCCTGTACCTTGTCGAGCTCCTCCCGGCAGACGGCGCAGTACTTCTGCTCGCACAGCACCCTCATTTTGGTGGAGCAGCGGTAGCACACCGGGTGATCACATTTCCCCAGGGCGAATATCTCTATCTCCTGGCAGCACAGCACGCAGCTTCGCTCGGTGTCCTTCCCAGGCTTGGATGCCATCGCCGCGACCGGTACCGGATCCCCGGGGCCTTGCTGCACGAATTAACGGAGAGACGCAGCTACGGACTTCCCTACCGGCACGCACGTTCTCCCTGACGTCATCACGCCGGCCAGACGCGTTCCACTCTGATGATGTCATGGGTTTGAATCGTTGCGCAAAATGTTTTGGTTTAAGGGTGCTTTAGAGAATGACTTGGGGACGGATATTAAAAGTTATGTTTTACAAGTTTTAGGCTCAGTGTAATTTATGTTAAAAACAGGCAGATTTCTACTAGCGGTATGGATTGTGATAGGCAGGGGTTTATGTTTTGTTTGAATATTTTTTATGTGATTTTAGACTGCTGTTTTTTTTGTAATTCTTTATTGGTGTTTAATGTGTGTGATGTGTTGCAGTAGTTTGATTAATGATTTGTATTGGTCGATATGTTTTTGAATTTTCACATATGATTTGCAGGAAATGTGGTAGATATTTCACTTATTTATGTGCACGGATTGTCTTGTTAAACTATTATAATGATAGAAGCCATTAAAATGGTAGAGCTCAGTACAGTCCGCCTCGAATTAGGAGTGGTTGGTTAGAGGCGAACCCTCGATACAGCAGCAATAAAGGAGAAGAAAGGTGAGAGTCGGATGGTGTAGTAGTGCAAATACTGTCGAAAAAGATCCACAGTTAAAAATAGTCAGCCCCTGCTCCAATGCTAACCATTACATTGCAATTTTATTTGTACAAACAAAAGTGGTAATGATACAGAACATGATAAAATACAAAAAGAGTTACGCTCAAATAAATTTAGATACACAATCTCATGATGATTTTATTAATTTTTTTATTAGGTTATTACAATACAAGAAACAACTGCATGCGACATACATGTCAGGAAGAACACCTTCATCATCGCACGCCAAAGTAGTCAGTTTAAAGCCGTGTTAATTAATCGGTAATCATTTTTTAACATTGCTTGAAAATCAGGGTCCGTGTATATAATACAAATAATAATAATAAAATATATATATATATATATATATATATATATATAATCTAATACGTTTTATCTGATCTATTATATTATACACATCCCTTCATGACAATCTTCTTGTTACTGACAGGGGCACGAAAGTCAACAGCACCACCACGAATCGCCTTGTATGACACCGGGTCATCAAGAACTGTTGTGTCTTCCAAATAGATGACAAGAGAAACGAAAGCTTAACCGTTTAACTATACATCCACCACACTGCATTAAACAGCCTCCCTCGTTGTTTTCACATTGGCAGTGTTTATTCATTTTTTCCCCCCAGAATAGTAAACAAAAGACAGTTGGCAGAATATATGTTATTACATTAAAAAAAAAAAAAAAAAAAAAAAAACAATGTCAAGTTACAGCATTTTTTGCAACGCAGCTACCAGCACACAAGTGAAGAGCGTCTGCAGCAGACGAGGTACGACCAGGTTCGTTCCTGCTGCCACTAAAAGAATAGAAAAGGCAAAAATAAAAGATTTAATATCACATATAAATAGCAATAACCACTGAAAACATACTAATACTAAGGAACAGGCTGAACATGAAGCACAGAAAAGATGGCCCCAGTAATTGTTTGATTGCTCTAGATAAAATTAACACATTAACAAATTGGGTGTGGCAGCTTTGCAAGTCTTGCATCATATAGAAGGGTTATGGTTTTGTTTAATGGCTTTCAGCACCCCCACTTTAAAAATGGTTCCAGTGCTGCTTATGACGTAGCTACAGTATTGAGTTTGGCATTTTAGCAACCTGTGAAATAGAGGAGGGCCATCATCACTGAGTAAAGTCATCTTAAAATCACCATGTCAACAGTACAGCTATGAATAGTTGGTGACTTACCTGTTGAGGCTGTTATTATGCCACCTGGAAGAGGGTCTGGTTTTCCAATTAACCCAGTTATCCCAAGAGTGTTCAGTGCTGACTGTTGCTGAAGCACCAACCATGCCTGTATTTTAGGATCCTGTAGTGCATTTTGAAGTTGTCCCAAGTTGGTGCCAAGAATGGATTTAACATCATTAGGGGTGAGTTGCTGTTAAAGTGAAATAACAATGATAAAAGGTACTGTGATGTAAGCCCCGTTAGCCCTGCACACAGGAACTGCATCTCATACTATTCTGGTGCACAGCACAGCCACATTCTTAAAGAAAGAAAGATGGCTACATTATGGTTCAAGCGTCATTTAATATACTACAGTATATTAACTACAGTGCAAAGTTTTAAGAGGGATCATTAACTATTGCGCTATATTTTAATAGATGAAATACTTAAACATCCAAACATTCTGCATAAACAGTTATATAAAAAGTACACTGTTGATTAACAATGTAAATCACTGTGCATGACGACATAAAACAATACATGTCGATGCTAGACGTTCAAGGAAAACATTTAGTTAGCGCTGCTCAAATTTCATTTTAGTCAGTTACCAAGAGAACATCTTTGTCAAGGCTCATGAAAGTTGTCCAGTCCACGCTAATGTTCTGCTTACTAATTCTCTGTATTTCAGTGAGAGGGGCACCACCTGCACAAAAAGCAAAGGTACACGTGAAAACGCCTTCACCAACAACATTTGAGTCATGCTTCTTATAAGAAAAAAGTAATTCCCAGAAGGGTTTTCTCCTATAGTTGTGTATCAAGTCAGTATACAGTGGGCAAACTCAAGACCGCTAGCATTCTGTCATGTCTGCTATGTTGGCACAATTTGGTTAGCACAGGCCAATCATGTAATACAATTCGCTGACATTCATTAGTTCCATTACAGTAAACATCCCACCACAGGTGCTGATCGTGTGACTACAGAAGCTGTGTCTGTGGAACATGGAACACGACCTAACAAACTGTATTGCTGCTATGAAAATAGTTATTTGTATGAATCACATTGAAAAAAAAAAATACACCTCATACTTCATATTTAATTAATATCTAGTTACCAGTAATCTTTTATTGCTAAGCGTTTTAATTTTGGTAATGCAGTTATTATTTTAATGTTTAATGCCCATGCACATTAAGCCTGGCATGAGCTGGATATGTGCAAACTCCATGCAAACATGTTTGTGCACAGGCCTCTCTTTGAAGTTTGATGTGCGCACAGCTCTAAAATCCTTATTTTACTGAGTATCGGATCGCATTTGGTCTTGTTTTAAACCCTGACTCTTCTTTTTTGGAACAAAGAATCATCGCCGACAGATGTTCCTGGTCGGAGCTACAAAGCAAAAGGTAAGTGGCCTGCCGGCAGGCAAAATCCCATATACCAGAGTTTAAAGGGTTAAATTAAATTATTGATTATAAATTTACTGAAAAGTTACTCATTTACCAACTTTGTAAAATCTGTTCATTTGTATTCGCATTGCAGCGGAGATGTGTTCGGCCAGACAATTGAATGGTCTGAAACCACTACAAGCTGGAGCAGTGGAACTCACCTAGATAGGGCTTGATGAGGTTGTAGTAAGTCAGCACATCACTGCTCTGGTTGATCAAAGCTGCAGAAGCTATATTGTACAGTACTTTCTTTTTGTCAGGAGTGCATGCAGAAATATCCAAAGCCCCTGCATCTCTGTATAAACGAAAGACAACAGTTCAGCGCTCTTTGTATTTCTTTAATCTTGCGCAGCTATAACATTTTCTAGCACCCTGCTGACCCAGAGAATGCCTGGGAATCCACTCACCTCAGGTTTGGTGCTGTAATGTTATTCAGTTGGCTCAGACTAAGAGAGCACAGGTTCTCACCGCCAATAGCTTTCAGTGCTACAGCATCCAAGGTTTTGTTAGCATTTAAATATTTTGTAATGATGGCTGTGCTCTAAAAGAAAAAGGTGTGGAAAGGTGGGAAGTTAACGACATATCTGAATAACATGTCTTAATCTTTATAATATAATAACTTATAGAATAAGGACTAAATAATCATATACAGTATGGTAAAGACATAGATAGATATAAAGTATACAAAACCTAGGAATGAGATAATTTGTTTACCTTATCAGCAGTCCATTTTCCGTCCTCAGGTTTCATCAAAGCTGACAAAGTATCAATTGTAGTGATGGTCCACGAACTGATGTTATTTAAAGTGGCCACGCGTGAAATGGCACCAAGCAATTGAAGTTGATCCGCAGGAATGTTGTTGTTGTACGCCTGTATAAATCAAGATCAGCACTGTCCATTTCTTCCAACAAATAATATATCATTAATGTTCTAAAAAAACCTTGAAGTAATTCTATCTAACAGAATACACATTCTCTACTTCTATTAACTACATAGGTCTCAATTGTGCAGTTTTTAAAGAAAAAAAAACATGTATTTTCATGTTAATCTGGTACTGCACTGGGTTGATGAAAGTTTCAAGCTTGCTTGCCTTCCAGGAAGTCTGTATTATCTGCTTATTCGTTTCACCCCAGCATTGTCTTCTGGGACAAAGTGTGTTCCTGACTGAAAGCATGTCAGGAAAGAAGCCAGTGAATGGCTTGGACAATTTCCCTTGTTGGGTGAAATAACCCAGGAAGTACAAGACTGTCTGAAGACATGGCTTGCAAACAGAGCTTTCTTTAACCTAGTGGAGTACCAGCTTTTATTTTTTAAAATGAAAATACATGTTTGCTAAAACATGTGTTTCTTTCAAAACTTCCCATTTCAGATCTTTATAATGAATAGATGTTCATGTCGGAGAAACATTTATGGAACTATTGTCAGCTACAATTACTTTAATCAGATTGCATTTTTG